>NW_027428147.1:0-19290 GCF_043250625.1 Sebastes fasciatus | reverse complement strand
CTCCCACAGTCCAAAGACATGCAGGTTAGGTTCATTGTTGACAACGTAAGTGTGAATATGAGTGTGAATGGTTGTCTGTCTCTATGTGTCAGCCCTGTGATAGTCTGGCGACCTGTCCAGGGTGTACCCCGCCTTCACCCACTGTCAGCTGGGATCGGCTCCAGCTGGATGGAAGTCTAAGAAGTCGACACAGATATTATTTTCACCCGTTGATATATTAACATATTGGTAATGTTTTCCATCATTTCCTGACAGATTAGTGCCTCAAACAGGGGGACAATGAATCAGCACGGAGCAGAACGAGGCCCAGAGGCACGTTCATAAACACTAGCTGCAAGTGATGAGTTGTTGCAAATAATGAAAATCACAGACGGGAGGTCTAAAGCACAGCTTTACCGCGGGACAGTAATTTTAACATCCCTTGAGTTATTGGGATGATTTAGTCAAAACACAAACGCACCCCGTGGCTCCTCGGAATAAACAAAGTTAGTCTCAACCGCTGCTGCTATACAGTCTAATGACATTATCCTCTGAGCCAGAGTACAGTCGGAGGGAGACCAACATGAGCACTGTGTCACTGTGCACAATTAGGGGGGGGAGACTCCTGCCAGGTGACTGTAATTACACTGAGGATGAACATGGTTTTAATTGGAATTATCAAATTAGGCCACGGCAACGAACGCCCTTGGAGCAGTACAAGGCGGCAAATGTCAACATGCATGGTGATGATGATGATGGGTAGGGTAATGTAAGCCTTAATCTGGAGTGTATATTACCATGTAAAGTTGAAATGAAAATCACTTACAGGTCTGCTTTATGGCAGCACTTTTCAACCACAAAGTTCCTACTGTAATGTACGGTCTTTGAATGTAACATGCAGATGATATTTTTGGAAGGGGTTTCAGTTCCTCCTTAGTTTTTGTGACAGTGTTGGTCTGAGTGATACCAGCCTACGTTCTTCCATCAGTCTGTCTGTCTGACTGAGTTTTTAATACTCTGGTCCAAGATATTTCCATATTGCTACGGAATTTGTTTGTACAGCAGATATGCAGTGGCCAATGGGAAGCGCAAAAGATAGCAAGAGATAAGGAAAAAGGCCTCGCATTATAGCCTGGAAAGCCACTATCGGATGAAAGAAAGCAGAAGTATGGCGTCGGATTTATGTCTCAAATTGGAGAAGGGTCCAGCTGTGGAGCCTCCGGGCTCGGGCCCACCCTCCTGCGTCGGACCCTTTCTGGTCCCGAGTTTTGGAGAAGGAAATGACGTCTGAAATTTTGTACGCCAGAGACGATAATCAGGATACGACAGCATGTTACATTACCTAACTTTATAAGTTACAGTTATATTGAAATATTTAAGGTCGTAATATTTACCTTGGTGTTATTGGTGGAGGTCGTGTGGCATGGATGTGACACAATGGACGTGATACAATGTATTAAATATACGCTCAGTAGGCTACTTTATTCTTTAACGCTAAGCGCGATAAAACAATACACTGCGCAGTATAATACAGTGGCAAGTAAATGTTATTTATTGATAAGGAAGCGTGGTATACATGTGATTTTTCCACCTTAACACACTTGATACCACACATGGCAATAAAGATGTATCCCAAGCAGCGTTGGAGGTGGAGCGGGATGCTATTGTCAAACTTGGCGGTACCAAATTGTTCAGTGGAGTCAATTGCGTTCCAGTTTTGTAAGTCAAGTTCCTAAAAAAACACTACATTTCCCACAATGCAACCATCTTTTTCTTTAACCCCTGCCTGCCTGGTGAATGCAGATAACACTACATTTGAAATCCATGAGATTTTGAGAGTTTACAAAGTTGAAACGACATGTAAGTTCATGTTTAACATGGTGCCAGAGTCTTGAAACATCTGTGTGCATATCTAGATATACAGTACATAATACATTTAATGCACCGTAGTCTCCTTTAATATCTATCAATAGGTGGTGCTAATCATACCCAGAACGGTGCTTCGCTGCAGGACGAAGTGCAGAGATCATCAGAAACGTGTTAATGGTTCATTACGAGCATCAATGGGGATATCAGGCAGAGGGATTGATTAAACTGGGATTGGTCTACCTGGGCCGTAATAGAGAATGTTAATGAGGATGGAGCTCCTAACTTTTATCAAATGTCTCCCCAGCTATTCTGCTATTACACCCCCTCCCTCCCTCTCTGTTTCTTTCATTCCTTTACTTCACACTTATTGTTTAAGACTCTTTTAAATGTTAAAATGTGGTTGTTTTACATCTAATAAATTAAATTACCCTGAATTGGTTATGTAAAAACTTCAATTCTGATACAAGGTTTTCACATTATAAATGATGTTTGTTATGTTGTAACTTCAGAAGGATTACGTGGTCGTCTACGGGTTGACTCTCTGACCTCCGAGGCTTATGACACAGTTGCAAAACTCATTGAATACCAATAAATGTGCACTGTCATCAAGACTAAAAACAAGGCTGTTTTGTTAGTTCCTGAAAAAAATCACACTTTCTTATTACTCAATGTGGTTTTTTTTTATCTGCAACTGATGGTATCGCAGACAAAAAGCACGCCACTCACGCTCTGTCGCACTTAGAGAACAGTATCAATTCTGCAAAAGCGGCAGCGTTCAGCCGACACAGTTAAAAATCACAAATAAATGATTTTCTAAAGGAGAAGCCATTCTCGTAGAGGAAGGAAGGATGATGCGTCTCTGCGTTGCAACAAGCAAACTGTAACTTAGGAAGTAGCTGAGAAATGAATTCAAAAAATCTCAAGTGGCTTGAAACATAAAATAAAAAGAGAACTAACCAGCGGAGTGAGATTTGTGCACGTGTTTTAACAAACCTCAGCCTCCAACAAGTTCCTTCACACCTTGAAGAAAGAATGATGAATATGGTCATGCTCATTTAGATAAGGGACATACGATCTTAGTTGTTTTGCATTAAAACAAACGTCATCCCCGAAGTAATTTCCTCTGTTTGAGATCGTCAAACAAGATTGAAGCCGGGCAGTTTTTCTTTTTTTGGGGCTTTCCACTCCGACCACAGAGAGTTCACTAACATTCATGGCAGAGGCTCCTCATTCGCCACACTAGCTGATAAGGTAAACAGCCCTTCAGAAAGGCCACTGGGTTGCTGATATTGATCCTGAGATAATATATGCGAGACAGCCACGTCAGAGACTTATACTGCTGATGGTCACCAGATTACAAACTGAGGAATGTGGAGGCATAATGAGAGAATTATTTCCATGTGCAATTAAATCCAAAACATACAGTAGGTCTTCTCATGAGATACACATCCTAAAAAAATCTATTGCCTCACACTCGCTGTATGCAAGATGTGACAATGTTCAAGAAAGTTCAAGGTAAAACCTCCCATAGAGGACACAGTCATCTCAGGCTATACGGCCGGAGTTATTATGCTCAGGTCCATCTATAAATGGATCAAGTGCTTTTCGCTGCAGATAGAAATCAATACCGTCTCCCTCCTCTGTGCTTCGATCACGGAGACTGAACAAAGACAACACAGCATCAATCGCTGAGCAAAGAAAGACGGCTCAGCTCCGAAGAGGAATTCATGTGCAAGATGTTGTCCTGGATTCATTTAAATGTGTGACCTGAGGAGGGACCTTCATGTGATGTCCTGAGAAACACCCAGGTCTAGTGCGGTCACGTGACTTTGGTAACCCAGGTTAGGTCGAGCTGCGGACCATCCTGCTGACACTGATGAATGGGGCCGGCTGTGAGAGCGAGCGAGCGTCTGTCTGCACGACCCAGAATGCACTTGCTGCGCTGCACAAAACCCGCATCTACATCTGCAACTGGCCTAATTAACACCAGAGCTACTTCATCTCCGAGCGATGGAAAGGTCCAGCCGGTGACCTCAACCACATGAATCAATACTCCAAACCACTGCAGAGATTTACCTTTTAAAAGAAACAATTAGTGAGGAGCACGAGCTGCACGGAAAACCACTGAAGACAGCTGGATTACGTACTGAGAAAAGTCATTATCAGAGCAGCCAACATCTGCAGTTGAAAATGCATTGAGGCTTATGTCTTTGACATCAGAAAATTAAAGCAGGACTACAGGGTGAAAGCTTGAGTAAAACATATCTCAATATCACACCACTCAAGAAGCTATTAATAGATATGTTGCTGACTAATCACTCTTGAAAGATCTGCTCAAGAACTAAATCGAGAGCAAACAGCAAAGAAAAGCACCCAGAGCCAAATCACTTTCACTCAAGCAGAGATGAAAATGCAATCAAGGAATTATTGGCAATCGCTGAAATGCACTACCTGTTGCATAGAACCAGACTTCTCTTATTAGATCTCAAGCATCATCTTTTCCATCTATTCAAAAGTCACAGAAATAGAAAAAATAATCAAACTGTCAGCTGCTAGCGTACATTGGCATTACCTCAAACAGGCATCAGCACAGATCCAGTCATCTTGTTATTCCAGTCTTTGCGCTGACAACTTTCTAATGTCTCTCACTGTATGTTACCGACAGCATCTGAGCCTATCGGTGTCTGTGGGTGGTGAGTATGACTGAGCAAGTGAGGTATGTGTGAGTGTGTTTGTGTGTGATAGTTGTGTATGTGTTTGTGTGATGGCATGCCAGAGTATTTTTGGTCCCTGCCTGCTTAAATGCAGCTTGCGTGAATCATGACTTCCCACATAGTAGGTCAGTGAGCAGAGTGAGTCATATTGCTGTCTTATATGGTAACGCGCTGCACATGTGATAGAAACACTGGGGTTATCTATAGACCGGGGCTCTCTGTTTCAAATGTCTGAGGCAGAGCTGCTGTGTCTCAGCTCCGTCTCGGTCTTCAGACGATATTGGGACCAATTTGTCTTTGTTCGATCTCCTCTTTGATACGTCTGACAGCTAATGTCCTTGATATTCCTGAGATTGATTTTCGGTTTTGAAAAGTCTGCCCAACATTTTGGTGTGACTCAACATGACTCAGAACCCACATTGGTTATCATTTGACTTCAGCTTTAAATGCAAATGCCACAACAGCCGTAAATATCTGTACGACATGCACAAGAGTCGCCACAAAGCACAACCAAAGGAGCCCGCGAGTGCGGACGTGCGCCAACGCCGAATTCCCTATCTCGCAAAGGTTCTATACACGACATTAAGAACATTAATGTAGCAGCAAATTACTATTTGTTATGTGAAGATATAGAGGAGTAATGTCTACCTGAGCAGAGAGTGAAGTCGCTCTCCCTCTCTGTGTGTGTTGTTATCTGAACTTCTCTGTGCTTTGTTTTGGTAGCCGGGCCGTCCACGCTTACCTTTTTAATGCATGTTTTAGTGCATGTGTGTCCCTTCCTTCATGTCACACTGGCTAGCTAATGGCCATCTCTTTGCACTGCACTCATACGGCGGTTGTCGTCCACCCCGCTAACCCACCCTATGGTTACCCCCCCCAGGTTTACCCTGTTGCCGTTGTTAGCACTGTTAGCACCATTAGCGCGCATTTTAGCTCAGCCACCTCCATGTTTGCTTGTGATGTCAGAGGTGAGAGCAATGTACAGGCAATCCCAGTCTTCCTCGGCCCATGCTACATCCTTCCACCAAGTTTCATGGAAATCGGACCAGTAGATTTTTTTCCGTAATCCTGCTGACAAACAGACGAACAACCCGACGAGCCAAAAACATAACCTCTTGTCGGAGGTAAATATAGACCACATCTTTGACAGAATCTAGAAAGAATAGCAAGATGCTTATTGCATATCCTACCTCGTGCCTGATATTCACACTGACAATGACAAGGTACGACTGCACACATGCACCATAATCCGTTTTGTCTAGACCTCTTCCTGTGTGTTTGGCTGAATCGACAAGGAAACAAGTGTGGTGTTTGTTTGCACTTCACCTTAATCTGTAAGTGCAGAAACCACCTCACAATGGAAGCGAAACACCCCCAAAAACCGTCACTGCCAAGAGGGAAATTGGCCTTTGAGGGATCGGATTAGGATACGTGGTGTATTTTCCAGCAGCAGCCAGAGAGGGAGCAGATCTTGTGCTAATTAGGCCAGTGATTGGCAGGCCAAGGGGCTGCTAGCATGAGTGTGCCCAAGACTGGATTATGTGCTGCATTATTAATGGGGCCGGGGTGGAAAAGGATGGAGTAGAGAGTGGGGAGGGGGGGTGGGGTGGGGTGGGTGTGGGTGCAGGGTTGAGGTGGAAGCCTTTTTATTCTACACAATAAATTCAGTGCGTGCACGCAAGTTGAAATTTAACCGTCAATTGTGACGAAAAAAAAGCTCACGCTCATGCAGAGCACTCATGGAAAAAAGGCAAGTGGAAAGTCTCCCCACAGGAAAGAGTTGACACAGAGGCATCGCCCACGTCAAAACCTTCAAAAGCCACATCTGTATGCATGTATGTGTGTGTGTGTGTGGGGGGGAGCGTGAGTGTGTGCGCGCGCATGATCATGTGAATGTGTGTGAGTGGGCTGGAGGGTACAACTCTGTTGATATGGCAAAGGAAAGCACATTGCTCTTGCATGTGCGACATCTCAAGTTTTAGGAATACATGCTAGAGCTCTTATTGTTGTACCAACATGCATAAATATGGTGTAAATGGTACAAAAATCCAGCTAAGATTAAAGGGCTGCAACGTCAGGCTGTGAGCAAGATGACAGATAGATGTGACTGATCGTAACGCACAGTTGACGAGCACAAAGACACATGCAACATGTCTGAACATTCAGGGCTGGAGCTGGACGCCACTCTGCTGCCTTTCTTTCAAATCAAATTCTTCCTCATCTATTTGTTTGAGTGACTGTTGAGTTGTGAAAGACCACACACAAGACCAGAAGGCTTCCACTCGCAAACAAGCTTGTTTAACAAAGCACTTTGCAAGTTGTTACGGTCGCCGAGGTGACCGTTCGGTATTGTTAGTATTGTATTGTGGTATGTTGCTGTGCGGCGCTGTTCCCTGTGTTCTTTTTCTCTTGGTGCGTCCAGCTGTCCCGTCGCTCCAAGACGACGTCACGTCTTGGAGATTCCCTTCGGGGCCACGCCTCCGGAACGCTCTCAGGGGGATGCCCTTTGTTTCCCGCCGTTTGTGGTCCTGCCTCTGCCACGACACAAGTGATTAGCCAATCACCAGCCGGCTGGGCCGAGGGGGAAATAATTAAAGGCCAGCTGTGACCAGACCAAGGGGGGCAGTGATTATCATCGATCTGTTCCCCGTGCCTCTCGATTGTGTGTTGACATTGTTAACCAGAAATTGTGTATAAGTCCCACTGGAGTCAGTGGACTTTAGATTGTGATATTGAATGTTAACTAGTTTGAGGTACTCGTGTTTGTTTATACTTAATGGTGCATTGAGGTAGTTGTGTAATTTGTCTGTGTGTTAGGATTGTGCAGGGCTAGGGTGTGTGCCTTGTTTTCTCCTTTTCGGCCACCCTAAACCCTCGTTTTCATTTAGTAGTAATTCCATCCATTGTATGGTTTATTTTGCTTTAATTTCAATCACTCACAAATAAACAAGTGATTGCCTGATAACATCGGCTCTATGTTACTCCCTTTACCCCTACACCAACTCCGGGTTGTAACATAAATGGGGGCTCGTCCCGGGATATTAATTATTCCCGAGAATTACTTGTTTAAATTAATTGATTGATTGTTTGCACCGGGGGTGCTATGGCGTTCAATTTAGAGCGTTTTCTTCAAACCCCCACCCGTGATCAACTTGCGCTGTGTAGAAAGGACGACCTGTTAAGCATAGCCAGCCACTTCTGTTTCTCGGCATCGAGGCAGCTAATTAAGAAAGAACTAAAGCAGTTAGTGGTGAATAAACTTGTTGAGCTGAGGGTGATTGAGATGTTGGCGCCTGCAGAGTCCAGTATGCAGGAGGAAGTCGCTCTGGCTGAGGGTGGAACTCCCAGTACTGTGGCTGAGCGAGAGCCGAAACCAGCCCCGGGTATTGCCTTCGAGGCGGAGGGCCGGGTTAAGACGCCGGTTACTCTCCCTCGATACGATCCCCTATCGCCTGGTTCTGCAGGATCTCGAGACGAGGCACGTTTAAAAGTACGCCTTGCTCGTCTCCACCTCGAGGCTCAGACTCATGCGCAGGAACGTCAGGCAGAGCTTGACTTCCGCCTGCAAGTTAAAAAACTGGAGATAGAGGCAGATAAAGACGTAAGGTTACGTCAGATGGAGATTGATTTACAGAGGGAAACTCTTACGGCAGAGGCAGCTTCTGCGTCAGCTGGCTCACCCTCAATGCTCGCTAGTTATTCACCAAGAGCTTTTGACATTAGTAAAAACATCACTTTAGTCCCACAGTTCCGAGAAACCGAAGTGGACTGTTACTTTAGCGCCTTTGAGCGCATTGCGCTGGCTCTTAAATGGCCTGTTGAGATGTGGTCCCTACTACTACAATGTAGGTTATCTGGTAAAGCCCAAGAGGTAGTAGCAGCGCTCCCTCTTGAGGCTAGTAAAGATTATGACACTGTGAAAGCCGCCATTCTGCGCGCCTATGAATTGGTGCCAGAGGCTTATAGGCAAAAATTTAGAGCCCAGAAAAAGTCCGCCACCCAAACTTATGTGGAGTTTGCGAGGGATAAGGGAAGTCTCTTTGACAAATGGTGTTCCGCTAAGGAATGTAATGATTTTTCTGCCCTTCGTGAGTTAATGTTGTTGGAAGAGTTTAAAAATTGTTTGCCTGAGCGCATGGTTGTGCATTTGAATGAGCAGAAAGTAAACACTCTGTCTGCTGCAGCTGTTATGGCGGATGAGTATATGCTTACACACAAGGTTACGTTCACTTCGTCCTCTTTTTCTGACAGGCCTCGTTTCGTTCCCGCTGCCTCTGTTGATAGAGGTCCTAGCAGAGCTCCTCTCGTGCGCAGAGAGGAGAGGGAGTGTTACTACTGCCACAAGGCCGGACACGTCATTGCAAATTGTTTGTTATTGAAACGTAAGGAGGAGCAGCAGCCGTCTCCGGCTGTGCGCCAGCCTAAAGGCATCGGCTTAATTAAATCAGGGCGTATTGGAAATCCCACAGACCCGTGTGATGATGATAGTCCTGATCCCTGCTTCAGGCCGTTTATTATGGAGGGCTTAGTGTCGCTAACCGGCGCGCCAGGTGATCAGCGTCCCATACAGATTTTGCGCGACACCGGGGGTTCCCAGTCTGTTATAATTGCAAAATCGTTACCATTTTCAGAGCAATCGGCGTGTGGCTACAGTACGATGCTCAGTGGAATCGAAATGGGTTGTGTTCCGCGGCCAGTGCACCGGGTGCATGTGCAGTCCAAATTAATAAGCGGTTTCTTCCCGGTAGCGGTCTGCCCGGCGTTGCCAATCCGTGGCATCGTAATGTTAATGGGGAATGACATTGCCGGGGGTAAGGTGACGCCTACGCTTGAGGTGTTAGACAGGGCACCGATACTCTCTGTCAGCCCAAGACTCGCCGCTAACAGTGATGAGTCGGAGCTGCTGGCTTTGTTCCCGTCGTGCGTAATTACGCGCGCTCAAAAACAGAAGCGTGCTGCAGAGAGTGACAGGAGTAATGATGTTGATCTAACCGACAGTGTGCTGTTGAAAGTCCTTGCAGGTGAGACCGAACTAGACGCCATTGTGACGTCCCATTCTCCTCCTAAGGAGGTAAAAGAACAGGTAAATATTAGCACCGCATCTCCTGAGCTCCGGCTGCCTGTAACTCGGGAGCGGCTCATCGCTGCTCAAAGGGCAGACAAAAGCCTGAGGAAATGTTTGTCTGCCACGGTAAGTGATGCATCCAGTAACCCTGATGCCCAGTATTATATGGACGATGACATTCTCATGCGTAAATGGTCTCCCACGATAACTGCTGGAGTGGAGTGGAATGTCATCCACCAAATTGTTGTTCCTGTTAGTTATCGTGGGCATGTTTTAACTCTAGCACACGAAAGCCCGTGGGCTGGGCATTTGGGAGTTAACAAGACGTACAACCTCATTCTGAAACACTTCTTCTGGCCAGGGTTAAAATCTGAGGTCGTTAACCATTGTCGCACTTGTCATGTTTGTCAATTAGCAGGTAAGCCAAGCCAGACCATCCCGCCGGCACCGCTGCGCCCGATACCTGCTATCGGTGAACCATTTGAGAGAGTCATAGTAGACTGTGTTGGGCCACTACCGAAGTCGAAGTCAGGTAATCAGTATCTACTTACCATTATGTGCGCCTCCACTCGGTTCCCTGAAGCAGTGCCGCTGCGCCAAATAACATCCAGTTCCATAGTTAAAGCGCTGACCAAGTTTTTCACTACCTTTGGTCTACCAAAAGTAGTACAGACTGATCAAGGCACCAATTTTAAATCCAAGCTCTTCGGACAGATTCTTCAGTCCTTAGGGGTAAAACATGTGATCTCCAGTGCCTACCACCCAGAGTCACAGGGCGCGCTGGAGCGTTGGCATCAGACCTTGAAATCCATGCTGCGTAAATACTGTCTGGAGTCAGACAAAAGCTGGGATGAGGGTATTCCGTTTGCGTTGTTTGCCGCCCGTGAATCCGTACAGGAATCTCTAGGATTCAGCCCAGGGGAGCTTGTTTTTGGGCACGCCGTTCGCGGCCCTTTAAAGGTGCTGAAAGATAGATTCCTCGTGGCTGAGTTGTCCGAGGAGAGTAATGTGCTTGACTACGTAAGTAGATTCCGTGACCGTTTGCATCACGCTCGTAGTTTGGCGAGAGACGCACTCGCCAGCTCCCAGGTGGAGATGAAAAAACAGTTCGACCGATCCGCTGTTGCCAGACACTTTGAAGTGGGTGACCAAGTGTTGGCTCTGTTACCCATTCCGGGCTCTTCCCTCTCTGCGCGTTTTTCCGGACCGTATAGTATCCAAAAGAAACTTAGTGAGACAGACTACGTGATAAATACTCCTGACCGAAAGCGCAAAACTCGTGTTTGCCATGTGAACATGTTAAAAATGTATCACTCTCGTGACGTGAAAACTCGCTCCCCAAGACATGACCCCTCTCCAGTAAGGGGTTGCTCCGCGCTCATTGTAGCCGAAAAAAGTCCTGGTGACGAGGATGGCTTGGCTGTACGCCCCTCCTCACAGCACAGTGCGCGGTTACCAAATTCAGAGATGCTGAAAGAGTTACCACATCTGCTTAATCATCTGAACGCAGAACAGCAGCAGGACATTGTTAACTTAGTAGCTGAGTATCCGTGTCTTTTTGGTGATGTTCCCACTCGTACCACGGTACTAGAACATGACATAGATGTAAAAGATGCCCGATCAATTAAGCAGCACTCTTATCGTGTTAACCAGATTAAAAGAGAGCTGATGAAAAAAGAGGTAAGATATCTGTTGGAAAATGGCCTGGCCAAGCCCAGCACTAGTTCGTGGAGCTCCCCCTGTTTGCTGGAGGCTAAATCAGATGGTTCACCCAGGTTCATTACTGATTTTCGTAAAGTAAACGCCGTCACCGTACCCGACTCATATCCGTTGCCGCGGATGGAGGATTGCGTGGATAATTTAGGCACTGCTAAATTTGTCACAAAATTGGATTTACTTAAAGGTTACTGGCAGGTGCCGCTGACTAAGCGCGCGTCAGAAATCTCCGCCTTTGTAACACCAGACCACTTTCTTCAGTACACTGTCATGGCGTTTGGTATGTGCAACGCTCCTGCCACTTTCCAGCGGTTAGTAAACACTGTTCTGGCTGGTGTGGCCAACTGCAACGCATATCTCGATGACCTGATAGTTTACTCTTCTTCCTGGTCTGAACACTTGCTCAGCTTAACTGAAGTGCTCAGTCGTCTTGCGCGGGCCTCTCTCACGCTGAACTTAGCCAAATGTGAGTTCGGGAAAGGCACCGTCACGTATTTGGGTCGTCAAGTGGGTCAGGGTGAGGTCCGGCCCATCGAGGCTAAAGTTAGTGCGATAGCCGAGTTCCCCGTTCCAAGCACCCGACGTGCATTGCGGCGTTTCCTCGGCATGGCAGGGTACTACAGAAGCTTCTGTAGGAACTTTTCTGCCGTGGTCCACCCACTGACTAGTCTCACGAGTCCCAAGGTAGAGTTTAAATGGACTCCGGAGTGCCAGCGTGCATTTGAAAGTGTAAAATCCCTTTTGTGTCACGCGCCGGTCCTCGCTGCCCCCGATTTTGCCCGACCTTTTAAGTTGGAGGTAGACGCAAGCGCCGTGGGCGCAGGGGCTGTGTTAATGCAGGAGGATGCAGATGGGATAGAGCACCCTGTCAGTTATTTTTCGAGAAAATTTAACCAGCATCAGTTCAACTATTCCACGATTGAGAAAGAGACGTTAGCGTTGTTGTGGTCGTTGCAACACTTTGATGTATACCTCGGTTCCTGTACTCTGCCCCTGGTGATTTACACAGATCACAATCCGCTCGTGTTCTTGTCGCGGATGTATAACCACAACCAGCGGCTCATGCGCTGGGCCCTGCTGGTACAGGAACGCAACCTTGTGATTAAACATAAAAAGGGTTCAGAAAATATTGTGGCCGACGCCTTGTCCAGAGGGTAAGGAGTATTGGTTGGATGTGAGGTTGTGACAACTCCGGTGGGTTTGTATTTATGTGGGGGGGTGTTACGGTCGCCGAGGTGACCGTTCGGTATTGTTAGTATTGTATTGTGGTATGTTGCTGTGCGGCGCTGTTCCCTGTGTTCTTTTTCTCTTGGTGCGTCCAGCTGTCCCGTCGCTCCAAGACGACGTCACGTCTTGGAGATTCCCTTCGGGGCCACGCCTCCGGAACGCTCTCAGGGGGATGCCCTTTGTTTCCCGCCGTTTGTGGTCCTGCCTCTGCCACGACACAAGTGATTAGCCAATCACCAGCCGGCTGGGCCGAGGGGGAAATAATTAAAGGCCAGCTGTGACCAGACCAAGGGGGGCAGTGATTATCATCGATCTGTTCCCCGTGCCTCTCGATTGTGTGTTGACATTGTTAACCAGAAATTGTGTATAAGTCCCACTGGAGTCAGTGGACTTTAGATTGTGATATTGAATGTTAACTAGTTTGAGGTACTCGTGTTTGTTTATACTTAATGGTGCATTGAGGTAGTTGTGTAATTTGTCTGTGTGTTAGGATTGTGCAGGGCTAGGGTGTGTGCCTTGTTTTCTCCTTTTCGGCCACCCTAAACCCTCGTTTTCATTTAGTAGTAATTCCATCCATTGTATGGTTTATTTTGCTTTAATTTCAATCACTCACAAATAAACAAGTGATTGCCTGATAACATCGGCTCTATGTTACTCCCTTTACCCCTACACCAACTCCGGGTTGTAACAGTTGCTATGAGAGGTTTTCCTAAATCACTCCGAAGCTAGGACTCCTTGCTATACATGTTTAGGCTAAGTTAGGATCTCTCTTAGAGTATTCTCTGGATGTTTGTGAGTACGGCCCCAGACTGACTAAGTCTTGTTTTAGATGTGTTCTGCCCCTTCTGTGTGCTTTATTTATCAAACAGACACACCAGCCTGGAAGCACAGTTGGCAAGACATCTGAGGCACACTTTGTGTGCTATCAGTGGAGTACACAGATGTCCTTTCTGCATATGCATTTTAAGAGAAGGTTGTATATATAACAGGAGAGAATAAGTGCAGTTAATTACACATTACACTGGATGTATTGTGGGTTATGTGGACACAGTAAGCAATGTTTGTGAAACTATATTAAAAGGAAAACATGTTGTGGAAAAGACATTTATTTAATGAAGTTATGAGAAGTGAAGCCAATGCAGAAGTGCCTTAAACTTGCATTCTTTCTAACAGCCAGCAGGGGGCGACTCCTCTGGTTGCAAAAAGAAGTCTGATCGTATAGAAGTCTATGAGAAAATGACCCTACTTCTCACTTGATTTATTACCTCAGTAAACATTGTAAACATGAGTTTATGGTCTCAGTCACTAGTTTCAAGTCTTCTTCAATACAGCATGATGTTCATTTAGTAAATTATGGTCCCATTTAGAGTCAAATAGACAATAAAGCAGGGGATGCTTTAGGGCGTGGCTACCTTGTGATTGACAGGTCGCTACCACGGCGTTGTCCGGTCTGGGAGTTGTCCGTGTTTTTGTCTTACAACGTTAACCCTTTCACAGTGTGTTTTCAGTTTATGAAAGTTAATTATAACCTTTTTAGTCGCCTGAAAACGTCTTATTCAGCATTCAGTTGTACTTAGCTCCACCCTCTCGTGTCACTAGTCCACAAACCAATGGGTGACGTCACTGTGACGACGTCCGCTTCTTACACACACAGTCTGTGTTTTTTATGCTTTTGTTTATAAGATAAGATAAGAAAAGATAGAACTTTATTAATCCCGAAGAAAATTCTTGTGCCAGAGATTGCTGAAAATTACAACAAAATTACAACAGGTTCAAGTGTATAAAATACAAGTGTATAAAATAAAAAGTACTATTTCTAGCACCAGTGCCTAAAAGAATAACAATTAAGTAAGATACATTTAGTAAAATGAGTAAATAAGATAAGTAAAATAAAATAAAATAAATGCTGAATGACTTATTTCTAAGAAACTATGAAATGAGTACATCTGTGGTAAACAAAATATTTAAAGTGGTGCTTTTGTGTGATTCTTTGTGGAGAAACTCAGTTTCACAGATCTGTCAATTAAATCAATCGATTAGTCAAGTCAAGTCAGTCAGCAAAATCGTACCAGTGTTAGCCGACTAAGAATTTCTTTGGTCTTTGGACAGCCTTGCTAAGTAGTAATAAACTTAAAGTACAGCTGAGTCTGTTGGGAATGTCAGTCATTTTGCTGGTGTTTGGTCATAAACCAAAATATTGGACACATTTAACATTTGACCTACTGGTAGTACTAGAGGAAAAGTCAGGGGATCACCAATATCATTAGGATTCATCCTCTGGGGATCATGCATGTCTGTACAAAATGTCATGACAGTCCATCACAGTCTGATAGTTGATAGCTACTCACAATGCCACAATTATTAGCACATTCATTATTTACATTTACTTATGAGTGAGTGATTGTTGCATGTCTGATATCTCTTCCGATGTCTGCTGTGCCAAAAAACTCTTATGTCACAGGCCTGCTGAGCTGAGTCTGTGGTCTGGCTTCACTGAATGACACGAGATACATATACTGTATATGTGGCGTTAATAATTGTGTCTTCAGAAGGTCTGCATTTGCAATAGCCATTTAGTGTATGATTGAAATCTAATGGATTTTAACTTTAATGTGAAGGACAACAAAAACTTTTTAAACTCTAAACTTTATCTTTCATAAACTGAGTGACATCTGCCACCACGATTATTACTCCTCAATAAACTTCAATTTCATCTTTCGAAACCCCCGTCTTAAATTATTAAAACAAAACAAGGTTCAGATACAACAAGCAGAGATGAGCTCTCCCGAGGACGGAAACACAAGAAATCAATAGTGGCAATCATTGTTAGATGTGAGGGGACGGCCGTGCGGAAAACAAATCCATGCAATCTCCTGAAGAGTTTCATGAAGAATTGACAAACAGTAATTCCCATGTGGAGAATAAATGGAAGTAAAACAGGCTTGTGCACACACACAATGTCATGAGCAGCAGCAGGAGCAGCAGCAGCGGGGCACTCTGCGCACTCTGTGAGCTCTTTATATTTGACCCTTTGCCACTAAAAAGTGCCATTAAATTAAGCCAAAAGTGCAACTGACATTGGTGCCTCGTTATCGGCCACTTAGACAAAATCAGAAACCACAGTGGTGTCCAAACAAGCAAATCAAGAATACACAATAATATAATGAGACTAATAAGAAGTGTAATGGCCCTGAAAGCAAAAACCTGAGACTAATATGGGAGTTATATCGCCTCTCCAGGTCAATGAACTTCTGCATTTTGATGAGACAGAAGCGTACAGCTAGAAAGCAGTTACACGATGCAAGTTGGGTGAGTTCACTCAAAGTGCTGATGGTTTTACTGGTGTGAATTGTTATGTATGCCTACCGGTACACCATGAAGTACATGAAGTATTACGATTTCGTAATTGGACACTGGTCTAAAAATACAAGAAAAGTGTGGTTAAATAGTTAAAAAATGTGTCTATAGAATGACAGGAAATTAACTATGTTTCATTTTATTGTGCCCTCAATAGCACCAAGTCTATTTCTAGTGCTGGATTTCAGAGGTGAAAACAACAACTGTAAATCATTGGCACCGCAAATAATCTATGCTTAAAGTGTTATGTGACAACATTCGGATGGAGAAGAAAGAGACAGTGATGAAACCTAAAATTAGTCCATAGCCATCATGTGAAAGGTACAGAACTAGTCAAAACAACAGAAAGATATTTGAGGGCTATAATAAAAGAGAAAGGAAAGGATGCTTTTTAAAATTCGACCTCTGAACCTCTAACATATTCTACAGCAGCGCACACTGCTAAAACAAGACTCGGTCAAAACCGAGTATATATGGCGGGACTGTGTAAGGTCAGTCTGTGAATTTGTGGCTAAATTTTTATACAAATAGTTAGTGGTCATGTCTGTATTGTTAAATCCACTAATGGTACACGTCTACAGCTTCTGTCCTTTCCATGCTTCCCATTCATTGTCTAGCAGTCGTGCAATGCATTATGGTAGTGCGCTGGCGCGATTTGAGGGACAGGGCTCTATTGGTCGTGAGTTGTTGTCTAGACTACTTTATGCAAATCAGGGAATTCTGGTGCTGAAAGTTTCATAATGAGCCGCAATGTTGGTTCCGGTTTGAAAGCTGGGAGCAGCAGCCAACGAGTAAAGAACGTATATGAGGGATGTTAATAATTAACCATTTAACCGTTAACCGATATTAAGAATTTTAACCGATTTACGCTATCGGTAAATGGTTAAAAGAAATATTAATAATTAAGTAAAAAGCTGAGCAAAACTAAGAGGAACGGCTTGGCGCTTTAAGAAAAAAGCTGGTCCACCTTAACAGCCCACCTTAAGTGAGTCTGAGCCGGTGTTGCAGGATACAGGAAGTTGGCTCCGGTCTTGAGCTCGCTTGAGCGGAGGAGTTGTTGCATTTATTCACCGACATATAAACTGTACACACACTGCACAGTTACTTTCACAGCTATAACACCACTGACAAACCCACACTCACTGCCGCCACAAACACACGGTCTGCTGGACACTCACTAAAGTTACGCCGCGCTGACAGACCGTATGTGTGTAACAATGGCGAGCACGAAGCCTCCAGCAATGCTGCAGCTGCGAACGTTGCACAAACACACACACGGTTTGTCGGTGTTTGGGAAATAAACATAAAAAAAAAACTGGAAAGAGGAGTTTAGTTGGGTGGCGTTAGAGGATGTGGGCGAAACTCCAGATTAATTTACTTAAATTAAGATTAAACATGACAATTAACTTTAGTCTTTGTTGTTATTTGATAACCGCTAATAATAAAACAATTTGTATAGGGGCAAGTAAAAATTGACGTTGGGCAAGTATATTTCAGAAAAAAAACATTAACGTTGAATCCTGTATAGATATAAATACTGGAGGTGGTATAATCTGTTTTTATTGCTAATAATTGGAAAATTAACATATTAATAATTGGTTGTCGTATCTCTGGGTTAAATCATTTGAAAAATACTTTTCTGTGCTGCTGTGAAATGGAATTCTGCCTATCTCATTATTTACAAAACAAAATAAGAATGCTAGTATTCGCTCCAAAATAGAGTAATGTTAACCCAAAAATATAAAATATCAAGTCGCTAATGACAATATAAAGTCATTATAAAGCATAAAAAGTAAATTTATACATAAATATATCAGACGTTAACACTGGATGCTTTTATTGTGTAATAATCGATAACTATCATGCAACGTTTCAGACATTCTGTTACATCATCCAGCTCTCTGCAGCCACACAAAAGACCATCAGTGGCACTCGATGTGTGAAAACCTGTTATTTTTTACATTTTATTGTTGGCTTGTGATATTTAAAATGAATGCACTGGACAGTCATGGCACATGATTAATCTGTTGCTCACAGGAGAACCAATCTGCCGGCCCAAGCTGCTATTTATTATGAACTGCTCAGAAATGCAGGGAGCTCTTTTAAATCCAAAGTTGATATGCACTTCACTTGGTCAATTTACTCCTCCAGTTGGTTTGTCATTATCTCCAGTCGACCGCACAATTACGTTTTAATGGATTTTAAAGGGTTGCGGTAATTTCTGTGGATTGTCTCATTTTCCGAATTTTTTTTTTCCGAATTCATCTCCACATGCTATGGTTACGGAAAACACAAGACCAAACCTATCCAAACAGACACACAAATGTTTCTTTGTTGAATACAGTTTGCAAGGCTGATTATTGGCTGGGTAAAATACATATTTGCTGTGGTTATAAGGCAACAAAAGAGACGTGAGAACGTGGAAATGAACAGCTCTCGTGGGACGATATTTTTAGGTTTCCACAAGTAAACCCAAGTTCAACCCAGTGTGGGATTTCAGCACAGACGAGTAATGAAAGTGGCTCACAGAGCAGCATAAAACATTTTCCTGCTGTAAAGACGAGCCATTTGGTTTCATCAGAGGTCTGGGCTGGGGCAAACTGACTGCCTGTGGGAGATTTAATATCCTTCTAGCTACATTTTTTACAGCTTTTCAGCTTGACATTTAAACTATCTAAATGGATTTAATAAAGTTACCCGGCTGAATTCAATAGATGCCATTCAATACTTGTCAAAAGTTTGTCCATCAGAGGAATTTGAGCATGTGGGCGGCACTATTCATCCCCTCCTGAGAAGCTCTATTCATTTCTGTCTAATCTCTCTAGACATCACAATAAACTCAAGTCATTACCTGACTGACATTAGAGACAGTAAAGGTAAAAGATACCTACAATCACGTGTATCGTGAAAGCGATCACAACAGTGACTCACTCTAAAGCTGGTCATGCTTCTTCAGAAGTGCCTTTTGGATGGTCGTAAAGCTTTGAAGCTTTAAAGCTTTATATTTCCTTTATAACTAGGGATGCACCAATCCAACTTTTACTATGTGTGAGGCAACATCAGGCTTAACTTAAATATTACTTCCTAACTTTGTAAAACAAAATGTAACAAATAAATACACAGATATACAGAATTGTTATTTATTATTTAAATACTAAATCCTGCACTAGCAGCTTGGTAAAAAATCTTCAAAATTAACAGGAATTACAAATCAAGTTTAAACTTTTTTAATACAGCAACAAATTGGTAAAAACTTAAACAGAAATTGAATTTCCAATATATAATGTTTAATAGTATATAAACATAGAACTGAATTGAATAGATCGGTCCGATTGTCACCGATACCCGATCCAGCTTTGAGTC
>NW_027428146.1:17500-20207 GCF_043250625.1 Sebastes fasciatus | reverse complement strand
CACAGAGACATAATTACCACACCCTGTCATACCAGGGAGATGGAGGCTGCTGATTCCAGCCAGGCCGTGTGTGTCACTCTGAGTGTGTGTGTGTGTGTGTGTGTGTGTGTGTGTGTGTGTGTGTGTGTGTGTGTGTGTGTGTGTGTGTGTGTGTGTTTGTGTGTGTGTGTGTGAGTGTGTGTGTATAAGGAAGTGCTGCCTGCCTGCTTCTCTTATTGATATTAAAAGTGCTGCATAAACGAGTGTTTAAAATGACTGTCAGAGGAGGAGAGAGAGGATCCACTCCAATCACAGCCTGCAGCACACATCACTGGATCTCTCTCCCGGCTCGGCACGCCGTAATGGCCTGGAATAACAGAATACCGCCGGATGATTCCCGTTCCCACATTGGAGTTGAGGCTGCGGAGGAGGCGGCTGAGACGGGGGGGGGATGAGTGATAGAGCTGGCTTTAACCAGTCAACACTTAGCTCATAATGAATTGGGAGTCATTTGATGAATTGGATTTATGGCGCCGCTTGTTCTTAATGGCTGAAGTGCTTCGGCGTGTGAGTCTGCGGAGGGAAGCGGGACCTAATATTCATTTAGGAAGCCGGTCGTCATCTGACTGTTAGAGCAGTTCTGCCTTCACTCACAGCATTCACAAGGGGGTGTTAAGTATATACGTGTTTAAAACACTCCCCGCACCCCGTAGACATTCATCACCGTGACAACGCGGCGCAGCGGCCCCCCAATATCACTCCGCAGGGGCCTGCCGTCGGCATGTCACCGGAATGGGTGTCTATAATTATGCCTGTAGATAAAGCAGGGACAAACGTGGGTCCTGCATGATTAACTGGGTTGCTGTTTGATCACATTTGACTAATTTGTGGCATAAATCTTCAGGCTGGCGCCCCTGCTAGAGACCATTAGCCCTGACACTGACACCCTGACACACACACACACACTCAATACTCACACCTTTAAGAGGAGGGGTGTGCTGCTGGCCTTTTAGTGCTGCTGCGTTGGTGGGGAGGGAATGTGAAAACAGAATGCATCCACTCGCTAACAGTTTCAGGAAACATCAATTCAGAAAGTCTATCTGCATGAGGTCAAAGGCTGGGGGAGCGGGGGTGTAGGTGGGGCAGCTGGTACACTATAGAGAGAGGAATGCAGGTGTACTGGATTATAATATTAAGCAAACATGAGCTCTGAGGTCTAATTATGACACAGGGGAGGGTAGGGAGGGAGAGGGAGGGAGTGAGGAAGAGAGAGGGAGAGAGGGAGGGAGGGAGAGAGAGATTCAGCGCTGCGTGCCGGAGCGGATGCTGAAGCCAGCAGAACCAGCCGGGTCATTTGTAAACAGGTAACGATGCAGGCCAGGTGTATGAGCATATGTACCAATGAGCAGGGGAGGAAACGGGGGAGAGGGAGGGAGTCAGAGGAGAGAGGGAAGAGAGTGGGAGGAGTAGAGGGAGGATCTAATTAGGGTGAATTTACAGTGCCCTGTGCCAAACAGCTCAAATGGCCAACTGGGCACAGAGATTTATTACTGGGTTAAATCAGGTTGTCTGGTGGTTGGTGAGGCCGGGTTGGTGAGGCCGGGTTGGTGAGGCCGGGTTGGTGAGGCCGGGTTGGTGAGGCCGGGTTGGTGAGGCCGGTGAGGCCGGTGAGGCCGGTGAGGCCGGTGAGGCCAGGTTGGTGAGGCCGGTGAGGCCGGTGAGGCCAGGTTGGTGAGGCCGGGTTGGTGAGGCCGGGTTGGTGAGGCCGGTGAGGCCGGTGAGGCCGGTGAGGCCGGTGAGGCCGGTGAGGCCGGGTTGGTGAGGCCGGTGAGGCCGGTGAGGCCGGGTTGGTGAGGCCGGTGAGGCCGGGTTGGTGAGGCCGGGTTGGTGAGGCCGGGTTGGTGAGGCCGCCTTCACGTCAACTGTCACGCTGATTATTACCACGGCTGAGAGAGACGGCGGCGACGCTACGCAAACAACAAGCGCAACGCTGCATTGTTACAGATGAAGAGAAACCAATATGCTTCTGTGTTTAGGACAATATCAATCTAGTGAAGTGAGTGATTGAGAATGATGCTTGAACCCGTTTAGCATGAATCAATGAACCTCTGGACAGAAGGCTTCCAGCCGAGGAGCCTTTGCCTCCATTTGCATCAGTATCCTTGATGAAATGTGCAAGGTAAACAGGTTTAAAACCTGATGGGGGATATTAAACTTGCAGATTGAGCCTGACTCCCCCCTCCCCAGGCCTGTCTGGAGCTCTGGGCTGGGGTTCGGGCCTCTGCGTTTGACTCTGGCTGTTGAGTGCAAGGACGTGGCACAGCAAGCCAGCCCTGAGCAGCCATACTTTCATGGTCGGTTTCCATTTAAATATCTGACTGACAGGGAACATGGCGCCATTAAGGCGTCCCGAGGGCCCGGCACGAGAGGAGGAAATGGGCAGATAAAACCCCCCAGGGGAGAGGAGGGGGGTGAGAGAAGGGCCACGCTGCCTACAAAGCCTTTAACAGGGAGACCTGCTCTTAAAGTGGATCGGCACCACTCCATCCATCCAGTCCTCCACACCCAAAACAACCTTGTCTCTCTGGAACAAAAGCAGGATTTATCTAGCATGACTTACAGCCCCAACCTGACTTTCTTCCTCTGTTGGCAGTATGAGGTCATATAGCATGTGTGAGTGCACATGACTGAGTGTGTGTGTGTGTGTGTGTGTGTGTGTGTGTGTGTT
>NW_027428146.1:0-2500 GCF_043250625.1 Sebastes fasciatus | reverse complement strand
AGGAGAGAGCTGAAGGAGGGAGAGCTGAAGGAGTGAGAGCTGAAGGAGAGAGAGCTGAAGGAGGGAGAGCTGAAGGAGAGAGAGCTGAAGGAGTGAGAGCTGAAGGAGAGAGAGCTGAAGGAGGGAGAGCTGAAGGAGGGAGAGCTGAAGGAGGGAGAGCTGAAGGAGAGAGAGCTGAAGGAGAGAGAGCTGAAGGAGGGAGAGCTGAAGGAGTGAGAGTTGAAGGAGGGAGAGCTGAAAGAGAGAGAGCTGAAGGAGAGAGAGCTGAAGGAGAGAGAGTTGAAGGAGGGAGAGCTGAAGGAGAGAGAGCTGAAGGAGAGAGAGCTGAAGGAGGGAGAGCTGAAGGAGAGAGAGCTGAAGGAGTGAGAGCTGAAGGAGAGAGCTGAAGGAGGGAGAGCTGAAGGAGTGAGAGCTGAAGGAGAGAGAGCTGAAGGAGGGAGAGCTGAAGGAGAGAGAGCTGAAGGAGTGAGAGCTGAAGGAGAGAGAGCTGAAGGAGAGAGAGCTGAAGGAGTGAGAGCTGAAGGAGAGAGCTGAAGGAGGGAGAGCTGAAGGAGGGAGAGCTGAAGCAGTGAGAGCTGAAGGAGAGAGAGCTGAAGGAGGGAGAGCTGAAGGAGGGAGAGCTGAAGGAGTGAGAGCTGAAGGAGAGAGAGCTGAAGGAGGGAGAGCTGAAGGAGGGAGAGCTGAAGGAGTGAGAGCTGAAGGAGAGAGAGCTGAAGGAGGGAGAGCTGAAGGAGGGAGGTGTGCAGAGTGTATCTTCCTTGTTGTTTTATGGAAGTACCCTTGTACCAACATGTACCAACATGCTCTTCCTCTTCCTCTGAGTAAAGCTGCTGTGTTTTGCCTGGTTCAGGAAAATTAATGTCTATGAGCGCAATACAATCCATCATAGGCTGAAAGCAGAGGTCATTCAGGAAATGATAGCAGGCAAGATAGGCTTCTCCTCCGTGTACATACACACACACACACACACACACACACAGATGGAGGAGGATATAGAAACATGGGGGGCAGAGGATCCTTGAATCACCGAACCTTTCTCTTTGACTTTGGTAAGTTAGAGAAGAAGAAGCTGAAGAAAGTCATGTGACCTTCAGCGTGTGGATTCAACAAAGGAGACAAAGACTGAGTTCTGTTGAACATTACTAGAACTAGAGCCGGTACGACACCTGAGTTTCTGTTCTGATACCAGAACCACATTTCGTTCTGATTCCTTCTCTGACAAATGAAAACTAAACTCTAAAAAAAACTTTTTAAAGAATTAAATAATAGAAGCCAAAGTTCTCAAATGTGAAATGTTGTCAAAACACAAGAGGCTAATTCACACCCTGATGTCATCATTCACACCCTGATGTCATCATTCACACACTGATGTCATCATTCACACCCTGATGTCATCATTCACACACTGATGTCATCATTCACACACTGATGTCATCATTCACACACTGATGTCATCATTCACACCCTGATGTCATCATTCACACACTGATGTCATCATTCACACACTGATGTCATCATTCACACCCTGATGTCATCATTCACACACTGATGTCATCATTCACACCCTGATGTCATCATTCACACACTGATGTCATCATTCACACACTGATGTCATCATTCACACCCTGATGTCATCATTCACACACTGATGTCATCATTCACACCCTGATACCAGAGGATGCCAACCTGTCCATCAGGATCTGATCTAGATACTCGTTCACACCTCGATGGCTCAGCCTTCATATAATATAATATAATGTAATGTCCTCAGCATCATACAGGTACGACTGTCACAACGTCCCAGAGCTGCTTTCTAGTGGAGACGGGGGGGTCAAGGCCACACACACACACACACACACACACACCCACACCCACACACACACACACATGCAGAAGACAGCGTCTCATCCTCTCATGTGAAGTTGTTGACAGATTAATCAGGTGCATTAATTATTGACAGTAAACATCTGTTTTAAATCATTCATACCTTCCCTACATGGATCATCATGTGGCTATTGATTCAGATACTTACAGCACAAGGACGTATTGATAACGCACACATGCACACAGCCGTGCATCCATGATGAGCTCGGTAGGAGGACGGATACTGAAGGAAGGAAGGAAGGAAGGAAGGAAGGAAGGAAGGAAGGAAGGAAGGAAGGAAGGAAGGAAGGTCCAAAGTTGTCTAAAGTGGACGCAGAAACCAACGCTGTCCTGCATCAGTCAGGCAGGAATCTGACATGGACAGAAGGACACGTTGACATGGAGATAAAGACAGACGGAAGACAGCTGAGCCCTGTCCTAAAGATGGACAGCTGAGGGCCACTCTCCCTCTCTCTCTCTCTCTCTCCCTCTCTCTCTCTCTCTCTCTCTCCCTCTCTCTCTCTCTCTCTCTCTGTCTCTCTCTCTGTCTCTCTCTCTGTCTCTCTCTCTCTCTCCTCCCTCTCTCTCTCTCTCTCCCTCTCTCTCTCTCCTCTCTCCCCTCTCCACTCTCCCTCTC
>NW_027428145.1:0-21318 GCF_043250625.1 Sebastes fasciatus | reverse complement strand
TCTATCTCCCTCTCTCATCCTCCTCTTTCCTCCGTCTATCTCCCTCTCTCATCCTCCTCTTTCTCCATCTATCTCCTCTCTCATCCTCCTCTTTCCTCCATCTATCTCCCTCTCTCATCCTCCTCTTTCTCCATCTATCTCCCTCTCTCATCCTCCTCTTTCCTCCATCTATCTCCCTCTCTCATCCTCCTCTTTCCTCCGTCTATCTCCCTCTCATCCTCCTCTTTCCTCCATCTATCTCCCTCTCTCATCCTCCTCTTTCCTCCGTCTATCTCCCTCTCATCCTCCTCTTTCCTCCATCTATCTCCCTCTCTCATCCTCCTCTTTCCTCCGTCTATCTCCCTCTCTCATCCTCCTCTTTCCTCCGTCTATCTCCCTCTCATCCTCCTCTTTCCTCCATCTATCTCCCTCTCTCATCCTCCTCTTTCCTCCGTCTATCTCCCTCTCTCATCCTCCTCTTTCCTCCGTCTATCTCCCTCTCATCCTCCTCTTTCCTCCGTCTATCTCCCTCTCTCATCCTCCTCTTTCCTCCGTCTATCTCCCTCTCTCATCCCCCTCTTTCCTCCATCTATCTCCCTCTCTCATCCTCCTCTTTCCTCCGTCTATCTCCCTCTCATCCTCCTCTTTCCTCCGTCTATCTCTCTCTCTCATCCTCCTCTTTCCTCCATCTATCTCCCTCTCTCATCCCCCTCTTTCCTCCATCTATCTCCCTCTCTCATCCTCCTCTTTCCTCCGTCTATCTCCCTCTCTCATCCTCCTCTTTCCTCCATCTATCTCCCTCTCTCATCCTCCTCTTTCCTCCGTCTATCTCCCTCTCTCATCCTCCTCTTTCCTCCATCTATCTCCCTCTCTCATCCTCCTCTTTCCTCCGTCTATCTCCCTCTCTCATCCTCCTCTTTCCTCCGTCTATCTCCCTCTCTCATCCTCCTCTTTCCTCCGTCTATCTCCCTCTCTCATCCTCCTCTTTCCTCCGTCTATCTCCCTCTCTCATCCTCCTCTTTCTTCCGTCTATCTCCCTCTCTCATCCTCCTCTTTCCTCCGTCTATCTCCCTCTCTCATCCTCCTCTTTCTTCCGTCTATCTCCCTCTCTCATCCTCCTCTTTCCTCCGTCTATCTCCCTCTCTCATCCTCCTCTTTCTTCCGTCTATCTCTCTCTCTCATCCTCCTCTTTCCTCCGTCTATCTCTCTCTCTCATCCTCCTCTTTCTTCCGTCTATCTCCCTCTCTCATCCTCCTCTTTCCTCCGTCTATCTCCCTCTCTCATCCTCCTCTTTCCTCCGTCTATCTCCCTCTCTCATCCTCCTCTTTCCTCCGTCTATCTCCCTCTCTCATCCTCCTCTTTCCTCCGTCTATCTCCCTCTCTCATCCTCCTCTTTCCTCCGTCTATCTCCCTCTCTCATCCTCCTCTTTCCTCCGTCTATCTCCCTCTCTCATCCTCCTCTTTCCTCCGTCTATCTCCCTCTCTCATCCTCCTCTTTCCTCCATCTATCTCCCTCTCTCATCCTCCTCTTTCCTCCATCTATCTCCCTCTCTCATCCTCCTCTTTCCTCCATCTATCTCCCTCTCTCATCCTCCTCTTTCCTCCATCTATCTCCCTCTCTCATCCTCCTCTTTCCTCCATCTATCTCCCTCTCTCATCCTCCTCTTTCCTCCGTCTATCTCCCTCTCTCATCCTCCTCTTTCCTCCGTCTATCTCCCTCTCATCCTCCTCTTTCCTCCATCTATCTCCCTCTCTCATCCTCCTCTTTCCTCCGTCTATCTCCCTCTCTCATCCTCCTCTTTCCTCCGTCTATCTCCCTCTCTCATCCTCCTCTTTCCTCCGTCTATCTCCCTCTCTCATCCTCCTCTTTCCTCCGTCTATCTCCCTCTCATCCTCCTCTTTCCTCCGTCTATCTCTCTCTCTCATCCTCCTCTTTCCTCCGTCTATCTCCCTCTCTCATCCCCCTCTTTCCTCCATCTATCTCCCTCTCTCATCCTCCTCTTTCCTCCGTCTATCTCCCTCTCTCATCCTCCTCTTTCCTCCGTCTATCTCTCTCTCTCATCCTCCTCTTTCCCTCCGTCTATCTCCCTCTCTCATCCTCCTCTTTCCTCCGTCTATCTCCCTCTCATCCTCCTCTTTCCTCCATCTATCTCCCTCTCTCATCCTCCTCTTTCCTCCGTCTATCTCCCTCTCTCATCCTCCTCTTTCCTCCGTCTATCTCCCTCTCTCATCCTCCTCTTTCCTCCGTCTATCTCCCTCTCTCATCCTCCTCTTTCCTCCGTCTATCTCCCTCTCATCCTCCTCTTTCCTCCGTCTATCTCTCTCTCTCATCCTCCTCTTTCCTCCGTCTATCTCCCTCTCTCATCCCCCTCTTTCCTCCGTCTATCTCCCTCTCTCATCCTCCTCTTTCTCCATCTATCTCCCTCTCATCCTCCTCTTTCCTCCGTCTATCTCTCTCTCTCATCCTCCTCTTTCCTCCGTCTATCTCCCTCTCTCATCCCCCTCTTTCCTCCATCTATCTCCCTCTCTCATCCTCCTCTTTCCTCCGTCTATCTCCCTCTCTCATCCCCTTCTTTCCTCCATCTATCTCCCTCTCTCATCCTCCTCTTTCCTCCGTCTATCTCCCTCTCTCATCCCCCTCTTTCCTCCATCTATCTCCCTCTCTCATCCTCCTCTTTCCTCCATCTATCTCCCTCTCTCTCAGGTCAGAAGTACTGCACCAGTGATCCACACTACAGAAGGTAAATCATCTCACAGCACCGAGAGGAAGAGCTTTATGATTGTTTTTAGAGCACTAACAGTAACAGATCTCTTAGTTTATTTGTATATTGTGCAGAAACACCATTATAATAAAAAAAAAATAACATGCAAACATTAAATAACTAACATTTTAAAGGGACTGTTTGTAACTTTCTAAGCGTATAAATGTACCGGGTCGGGATACATGCGCGCTCGCATATGCGTGTTCGCGTGTGGCCGCTGCCTCGTCTCCGCTGCCTGCTTGCCTTCACTCAGACAGCGCGCGCGTTCTCTCTCTCTCTCTCCACCTCTCACGTGCATGCTGCTCACTCCACACTGCAGAAGAGTTAGTTTAGCTCTGAGAATATCTAGTGAATGTTCAGTGGACGTTTGTGCAGAAATAACTGCTGCAGCTCCTCCAGACCAACAGAGGTTTCCCGTGTCTTGTGAAGTGACGGGGCTCCGCAGAGAGAAACGTTATCGTCTCCGACCAAAACTCCGGCGTCTCCCCCGTTCCCTCCGGCCGCGGTCGGAGAGAGCAGGGAGACACCCTGCGGAGCCCCGCTGCCTCAGCCTGCACTGAGGCAGGAAAAGCCAACACTAGTGTCAGATCTAAATCATGTTCATGGAGAGACCTTGGTCTGGTCAGCTAACATTACTGCCAAGCAGCTGAAATATAGAGTGATATTGTGCTTTTAGCTGACGTGTGTCGCCTCACTGTTTTGAGCGATGCTCCTTCATGTCTATTTAGAGCGAGCAAGCGCGAGCTCGACGCTGACTTTAGTTGATTTCACGGCCACAGGTGTCGCTGTTAAGAAGCATTTCTGAAAGTTACAAATAGTCCCTTTAAAGGTGCAATGTATAAGATCTGGCAAGAATATTAGTTTTCAGGGTCCGCCCGGCTGATCTGCTCTCACAAACTGTCTTTTACAGTAAGTCTTTGTTAGTGTCTGTCCTGACATATAAAGCTCAGGATAGACAGACATGATCAAAACAAGCTTATCCTCCACTTTCTACAGTGACGTCTCCAGCGCTTTTCTAAAAAGCTCAGAGATTTTGGAAATGGAAAATGTTCATTTTGATACCTAATGTTTCTTCCTATCATATATTCCATGTTTATTTCATTAGATTGTGTCTTTAATTCCTCGTTGTGACAGGATGTATGTGTATTTATAGACAGAGCAGTGTGAAGGTGAAGTTCTCCTGTGAGAGTCTGGCTGAGCAGCTGGTGGTCTGGCTCACCTCCGAAGGTAAGACGGCTTAGTATCTCTTCTTCAGTCATATCCTCTTCTTCAGCTGGTTCACACTGATACACATTCATGTTTTGTAAATGTGGATCCTCATGTGCTGATTGGTGTTACCACCAACTAAAGATAGAGTAGTTAATGTCCTGAATGCACGAGGAGTGTCTTGTAACCAGAGATAACACACCCACCCCCCGTCCTCTCACCGGTTTAGGTTTCACCCTCAAGGACCTGGAGTCGGTCCCCTTCGGCGTGGCTCTGCCCATCAGAGAGGCCATCTACCGCTGCCGGGAGCAGCCGTGCTCTGATTGGACAGAGGAGGTCTGTCTGCTGATTGGGCGACAGGATCTGACTAAACAAGCCCACAAGATGACGCTGGCCAAGAGCAAAGCTGTGAGTTAGATCAGGGTCGACTGACTCGGTCCTTCTCAGCCTCAGTGAAGAGTTTCAGTCTGAACCTCGTCCCTCCTCGTATCTGACATCACACAAACAGTTTATGCAAATAATATACAAACAAGTGACAAATTGCATGCAGATTTTTAGGGCTGTCCTCGACTAAAGAAATTCAAACTGTCGTTGTGTCCGTATGTGAATATGTGAATCATTTGTCTCCAGTCTGTTGGTTCAGGTCTCTCGTTGGAGCCTCCTGCGACCACCGAAGCAGACGAGGAGGAAGACGGGATGTCGGACATCATTCAAGAGGTAACGCGTAGTAAACGTGATCTTTACTATGATCATAATCAGTTCTGTTAGATATCCAGAAGAAGAAGCCTTGTTGTTTATACCGAGGTGTGATGTGTTCTCATCTCCTCTCCAGGTCACAGGACTGATCTGGAGTCAGGATCTGAGGGTCCAGGAGGTCAGGAGGCTCCTGCAGAGCTCCAGGCCGGTCCGGGTCAGTGTGGTCCAGCTACCGGAGGTGTCTGATCACGAGTACATCGAGGAGAAAGAAAACAAGTGAGTATAACGTAGGAGTGTGTCCTGATTGAACACAGACGCTCATAAACACCAACACTGTGATTTCTAAGGACAGATATATATATAGTATACCTCGTCTAATCATCTGGATGCCTGCTGTAATCGGGGGGGTCTACATCTCCTGTCACTAGGGTTTCCTGACTCTTTGTATCTCCCCCCCCCCAGACTCCTGCAGTTGTGTCAGAGGACCATGGCTCTTCCAGTTGGCCGAGGCCTCTTCACCCTCTTCTCCTATCACCCCGTACCGACCGAACCGTTACCCGTCCCAAAACTCAACCTGACAGGTAATCAGATCATCTTGAAATAAGCACATCCTCCCCGTTCGTCTATGCTTTAACTAAAGTCATTACATATAGAGAATATATGGTGACATTTGTGCCGGACAGGGGCTGAGGTCGAAAAGTCTTTTCTCTCTCAGGACGGTTCCTAACGGAGCGAAATTTGATGGTTTGTTTCATCAGAATTGTTGTAGTTCTATATTTTATTGTGTATTTCTATGTTTCTACCCCCCCAGGCCGCGCCCCTCCCAGGAACGCCATGGTAGACCTGAACAGCGGGAACATTGACGTTCCTCCCAACATGACGAGCTGGCCCAGCTTCCATAACGGAGTCGCTGCTGGACTCAAAATAGCCCCCGCTTCACAGGTCAGTCGAGACTGATGATGGATCCTTTCCATTCACGTCCTATGGAAAGCAGGAGAAGCAGTGCATGGTGGGAGTGTTGCGGCGCGTCGGAGAGGGTCTGTATTTGCATCAAATTTGAACATTCTCAACTTTATGCAAAAGAGTCCGTCCAGCGTGAAGCGGCCAGCTCACCAAACCTGGACCAAGCTGTCAAACTAGGCCATCTAGTTCTAAATTTGGATTTGGATTTGCCACACACACACATGCATCGGAAGTTGTTATTTTCCATTTCTTCATGGACACCTTGCAGCGTCCTTCGTCGGCCTGCAGGAGGTTCAGTGTTTTCCAGACAGCCCGAGGTTGATCGTGGCCGGTAGCGATTAAATTAGCTGTGTGTACTCATAGTCCTCATAATAAACATTTCTTAATGTCACCATCAGGCTGAATTCCACTAAGATTCAAGAGAGATGTTTTTAGGACAGTGTGCTCCCTTGAAGAGGAAATACTGAGATGAAGTCATAGAAACTCTGGACCCAGCTGTTTGCATTGTAAACTCTTCTGCAGTAAACAAACCTTCCTTGTTCTTGTACAAATACGTGTGACTTCTTCCTTTCTCTGTGTTAAGGTGGACTCCGCCTGGATCGCCTACAACAAGCCCAAGAACCCTGAGCTGGCCAACGAGTACGCAGGCTTCCTCATGGCGCTGGGCCTCAACGGACACCTCACCAAGCTGGCCACGCTCAACATACACGACTACCTCACCAAGGTACACACATGCACACACACATGCATGCAAAGGTTGAAGAAACTGGGTCAGTGTGAATGTACACAAGCAGATATATTCAGAGTTTTAATGAGTACCTTCTACCTTAATGCTCCGTTTACAGTCAACTCTAAATTACTGTTTCTGACTGCGGTAGAAACACACAGTAAACACAAAGAACGGCAAGAAAGGAAAACAAATATGGACTTAAATACAGTTTATACACTGTACAGATAATGAGATACTCTCATTATCTGACACACACACACACACACACACACACCCACACACACACCCACACACACACACACCCACACACACACCCACACACACACACACACGTTTCTCTGAATGACTGTAAATGAGAGACGTAAACTCTCATCAGAGCCAGTCAGAGTGAAACTCTGCCCTCTGAGAGCTCTGAGAACTCTGAAACGAGACGAGTCTTTCCCACTGTGTCGAGTGAGAAAAACAACAGGATGCTGTGAAGCCAGATCTTCTTTTTGCTTCATTAAGAAGTCAGTGTAAAGACGTGGTTAAAGATAAAAGTGCACCAAATCCATCTGGGTTGAAGATCGATTCAGTTTCAGTTCCCGTTTTGATTCAGGATGTGATGTAAAGCTGCAGGTCATGACGATCAAAGAGCTCTGATTATTAGTCATTTCTCTATAAATGAAATGTTCTCACACTGATTATAAAGTTCACTTCCTGAAAGGGTTGAATTGAAATATTAACGGCCCGACCCGGTTCCATTCAGAAAGACTATCTGGTTCATGAATGTTCCAAGTTCCAGTCCTAAATGTTAAAGGTTCTGTTAGTAACTTCTTCCAGGTATAAATCATTGCTGGTCGGTGTCTCATGGTCTCTCGTGTGTCTCCGCTGTTCAGACTCAGACTCCAACACAAACTCCAGTGAAGCACCAAAACCTCTTGGTTGTATCTAGTGAAGCTGTTAAACAGTGTTGGCCGCGGTCGGAGGACGCGGGGGAGACCGTAGCTTTGGTCTCCAGGACCGGAGTCTCTGCTCCTCTGCTCCTCTGCCTGCCTTCACTCACACACCACGCTCCTTCTCTCTCTCTCTCCACCTCTCACGTGCATGCTGCTCACTCCACACTGCAGAAGAGTTAGTTTAGCTCTGAGAATATCTAGTGAATGTTCAGTGGACGTTTGTGCAGAAATAACTGCTGCAGCTCCTCCAGACCAACAGAGGTTTCCCGTGTCTTGTGAAGTGACGGGGCTCCGCAAAGAGAAGCGTTATCGTCTCCGACCAAAACTCCGGCGTCTCCCCCGTTCCCTCCGGCCGCGGTCGGGAGGCTGAGGCGGGAAAAGCCAACACTAGGATCAGCATTGATTCATGGAGAGACCTTGGTCTGGTCAGCTAACATTACTGCCAAGCAGCTGGAATATAGAGTGATATTGTGCTTTTAGCTGACGTGTGTCTCCTCACTGTGTTGAGCGATGCTCCTTCATGTCTATGTAGAGCGAGCACAAGCGCCAGCAACAGGACGCTGACTTTAGTTGACTTAACGGACACAGGTGAAGCTGTTAACAAGACATTTAGGATTCTTACTAACAGGCCCTTTAACGTTGAGGCTCAGCTCGTTTTATATAGTTTATCATAAAAGTTATTTTATGCACTTTGATGTTAAAATCATTTAGTTGGTCAACATGCTTTTGAGCAGAAGTGAACTCCGTCTGATTCATCGTCCACATCAAACAGCATGAAGCGCTGCAGAGCTGCACCGTGAAACATGTGAATGAAACACCCTGAACGTGGCCGACGCTGAAGCCCGTTTGTAGCTGGTGGTTTTCTGTCAGCGTGAGTTAGAGAATAGAAACTGACACACTTTGGATCAGTTCATTAGAACTCGGTATGGTTGTGGTTTTACAGAGAAGGTGTGTGTGTGTGTGTGTGTGTGTGTGTGTCCCGTGTGTGTGTGTGTGTGTGCGTGTGCGTGTGTCCCGTGTGTGTGTGCGTGTGTGTGTGTGTGTCCCAGTGTGTTCATCTTGTTTCTGCCTTCTGCAAAGATAAACTCAGCCAGTGTCATTTTCTTTTTTGTTAATTGTGGCTTTAAGATCCCAGTTAGTTAGTTAGTTAGTTATCCCAGTTAGTTTGAATTATGTCGGTGTTGCTTTTCATTTAAAATACATGTTTTTTTAGAATATAGTCTCTCAGCTGTTACATTTAATTTCTATCTTTAGGATCTATTTTCTCTGAATCCACGAGAGAAATTAAACTAGTGAACATGTTTGCTGTTTTGTCTTTTCTTTCTCTGGGTATCATTCTGCATTTCTTAATGGATTGTCTAATTTCAATAAAAGGCAAATCAGTCCAGTATTTCCTAACCACTTAGATGACCTGTTTGAGACTGTTGGTGTTAAAACATGTAGCCAGAATGTGGTTTACTAAACGCTCGCACACACAGAAGAGGATCCACAGGGGTCTAATGGAAGCTGTCCATCCTGCTGACTCCTCCGATACCAGACTCCCAGTCGGAGCTGATTACACCGACTGGAACTCATTTATTTAGTAGACAGGGACACACATCACAGCGTGTGGTCTGATGTCTACATTCAACTAAAGTTCACCGTTCTTTGAAGACGTTTATTCGGCGAAAAATTCTCTGCGCTTTTGAAATGTTCCTCCCTTTCCTGTGGGTTAATGCTCAGAAGTTGTGAATACTCTCATCAGTTAGACGTCAGAGTTTCTTTTATGTCCCAAATCCACCGATGTTTCTGTTTCTGAAACTTTCTGTCCCCGTCGCTGCTTCAGGGTCACGAGATGACGAGCATCGGGCTCCTTCTGGGCGTGTCTTCAGCCAAACTGGGCACCATGGACATGTCAATCACCCGCCTCCTCAGTATACACATCCCTGCCCTCCTGCCGCCGACCTCCACGGAGCTGGACGTACCACACAACGTTCAGGTGAGAGAGAGAGGACGGACCTGGAGCGGTGAATCAGAACAATGTGAATCCTGGACTGTGAAATAGCATTTACTGTATGATTATATATTACAGTGAGTGAGTAGATGAGCAATTACACAGCTATTAGTGTGTCTGTGTTTATTAAGATCTGCAAACTCTCACAATCATCTACAAGAATGTACAATTATTTACACTCTCACAGTTAAATGATTCAATCTCCTGTCTGCAGGTTGCTGCTGTGATTGGCATCGGGCTGGTGTACCAGGGAACAGGACACAGACACAACGCTGAGGTCTTGTTATCTGAGATAGGTGTGTGTAGAAACAACCACTAACTAAAGTTTAAAACGGAAGGACTCAAACTTTTTAATTAAATATTAGTTTAACATATCATAGTGCAGAATAAAGCTGTGAACATGCACCGACAGAAACAGAGCTGCAACGATCCGTCCGTTAATCAGTTCGTAGATTGACAGGAAATTTATCGGCAACTATTTTTATATTCAATTAAAGGTTTAATATGAAACTTTAAATGTATAGAACCACATTTTTCAGAATTTTTTGACTTTTTATCAGACATTTTTGCGGACCTTTTCCCGTCAGATCTTTAGGAGGTTAATTAAAAATTACAAGAGGCATTAAATAAATTAGTGGCGTTCAAACAAATTTGCGTTGATAACTTTGTCAGCCGTTGTACTTTATTATCCCAGATGTTTACGACAATTTTCAAACCCAAAAATCTGAATTGTAATGAAGGAAACGGTGCGTTTCATTTGATCGCCTGTCAGTGGCGTCATATCCCCTCTGTGATGCGTCAGCGTTGAAGCTGTCAGAAATACATTCTTTAATCCATGTTTTTTTAACTCGATATTTAAACGGGATGAAGGATCTTAAGTTATCAGAGAAACACGCTGAGCGAACGATAGCGGCAGCTCGGCTCGACAGGAGAAGAACAAACAGATAATTGAATACATCTCACTGGACAGTGGGAATAAACTGTATAACGTTTTTCACACTTATAGAAACCAATTGATAATGAAAGTAGATGTTGATTGCAGCCCTAAACAACAGAATGCACCTTTACCTTCACCTTTTAGAGTGTGTTCCTGTCATGGACAGATGTTGTAACTATGTTTTTGTTTTGTCTCTCAGGCCGACCTCCCGGTCCAGAGATGGAGTACTGCACAGACCGAGAGTCCTACTCTCTGGCTGCTGGTCTGGCTCTGGGGATGGTCTGTCTGGGGGTGAGACACGTTGAAATACACTCAGCTGGTCCAATCAACATCTAACTGCTTCATTTAATGATTTAACTTTGTCTGTCTCCATCTCCATCTCCGTCTCCGTCTCATCTCTCTCGACTCGCCTCATCTCCAAACACCTTTATTCCCTCCTCCCGTCCTCCCTCGTCTTCCCCGTCCTCCCTCTCCTCTCTCGTCCTCCTTCGTCCTCCCTCGTCCTCCCTTATCCTCCCTCTCCTCCTTCATCCTCCCTCTCCCTGCAGCATGGCAGTAACCTGATCGGGATGACGGACCTGAACGTCCCGGAGCAGCTGTATCAGTACATGGTCGGAGGCCACCGCAGAGCTCAGGCTGGAGCCAACAGGGAGAGACACAAGTCCCCCAGCTACCAGATCAAGGTAGACACAAGTCCCCCAGCTATCAGATCAAGGTAGACACAAGTCCCCCAGCTACCAGATCAAGGTAGACACAAGTCCCCCAGCTACCAGATCAAGGTAGACACAAGTCCCCCAGCTATCAGATCAAGGTAGACACAAGTCCCCCAGCTACCAGATCAAGGTAGACACAAGTCCCCCAGCTACCAGATCAAGGTAGACACAAGTCCCCCAGCTATCAGATCAAGGTAGACACAAGTCCCCCAGCTACCAGATCAAGGTAGACACAAGTCCCCCAGCTACCAGATCAAGGTAGACACAAGTCCCCCAGCTATCAGATCAAGGTAGACACAAGTCCCCCAGCTACCAGATCAAGGTAGACACAAGTCCCCTAGCTACCAGATCAAGGTAGACACAAGTCCCCCAGCTACCAGATCAAGGTAGACACAAGTCCCCCAGCTACCAGATCAAGGTAGACACAAGTCCCCTAGCTACCAGATCAAGGTAGACACAAGTCCCCCAGCTACCAGATCAAGGTAGACACAAGTCCCCCAGCTATCAGATCAAGGTAGACACAAGTCCCCCAGCTACCAGATCAAGGTAGACACAAGTCCCCCAGCTATCAGATCAAGGTAGACACAAGTCCCCCAGCTACCAGATCAAGGTAGACACAAGTCCCCCAGCTATCAGATCAAGGTAGACACAAGTCCTCCAGCTATCAGATCAAGGTAGACACAAGTCCTCCAGCTATCAGATCAAGGTAGACACAAGTCCCCCAGCTACCAGATCAAGGTAGACACAAGTCCCCCAGCTATCAGATCAAGGTAGACACAAGTCCCCCAGCTATCAGATCAAGGTAGACACAAGTCCTCCAGCTATCAGATCAAGGTAGACACAAGTCCCCCAGCTACCAGATCAAGGTAGACACAAGTCCCCCAGCTACCAGATCAAGGTAGACACAAGTCCCCTAGCTACCAGATCAAGGTAGACACAAGTCCCCCAGCTACCAGATCAAGGTAGACACAAGTCCCCCAGCTATCAGATCAAGGTAGACACAAGTCCCCCAGCTACCAGATCAAGGTAGACACAAGTCCCCCAGCTATCAGATCAAGGTAGACACAAGTCCCCCAGCTACCAGATCAAGGTAGACACAAGTCCCCCAGCTATCAGATCAAGGTAGACACAAGTCCTCCAGCTATCAGATCAAGGTAGACACAAGTCCTCCAGCTATCAGATCAAGGTAGACACAAGTCCCCCAGCTACCAGATCAAGGTAGACACAAGTCCCCCAGCTACCAGATCAAGGTAGACACAAGTCCCCCAGCTATCAGATCAAGGTAGACACAAGTCCCCCAGCTACCAGATCAAGGTAGACACAAGTCCCCCAGCTATCAGATCAAGGTAGACACAAGTCCCCCAGCTACCAGATCAAGGTAGACACAAGTCCCCCAGCTATCAGATCAAGGTAGACACAAGTCCTCCAGCTATCAGATCAAGGTAGACACAAGTCCTCCAGCTATCAGATCAAGGTAGACACAAGTCCCCCAGCTACCAGATCAAGGTAGACACAAGTCCCCCAGCTATCAGATCAAGGTAGACACAAGTCCCCCAGCTATCAGATCAAGGTAGACACAAGTCCTCCAGCTATCAGATCAAGGTAGACACAAGTCCCCCAGCTACCAGATCAAGGTAGACACAAGTCCCCCAGCTACCAGATCAAGGTAGACACAAGTCCCCCAGCTACCAGATCAAGGTAGACACAAGTCCCCTAGCTACCAGATCAAGGTAGACACAAGTCCCCCAGCTACCAGATCAAGGTAGACACAAGTCCCCCAGCTACCAGATCAAGGTAGACACAAGTCCCCCAGCTATCAGATCAAGGTAGACACAAGTCCCCCAGCTATCAGATCAAGGTAGACACAAGTCCCCCAGCTACCAGATCAAGGTAGATACAAGTCCCCCAGCTACCAGATCAAGGTAGACACAAGTCCCCCAGCTACCAGATCAAGGTAGACACAAGTCCCCCAGCTATCAGATCAAGGTAGACACAAGTCCCCCAGCTATCAGATCAAGGTAGACACAAGTCCCCCAGCTACCAGATCAAGGTAGACACAAGTCCTCCAGCTATCAGATCAAGGTAGACACAAGTCCTCCAGCTATCAGATCAAGGTAGACACAAGTCCCCCAGCTACCAGATCAAGGTAGACACAAGTCCCCCAGCTATCAGATCAAGGTAGACACAAGTCCCCCAGCTATCAGATCAAGGTAGACACAAGTCCTCCAGCTATCAGATCAAGGTAGACACAAGTCCCCCAGCTACCAGATCAAGGTAGACACAAGTCCCCCAGCTACCAGATCAAGGTAGACACAAGTCCCCTAGCTACCAGATCAAGGTAGACACAAGTCCCCCAGCTACCAGATCAAGGTAGACACAAGTCCCCCAGCTACCAGATCAAGGTAGACACAAGTCCCCCAGCTATCAGATCAAGGTAGACACAAGTCCCCCAGCTATCAGATCAAGGTAGACACAAGTCCCCCAGCTATCAGATCAAGGTAGACACAAGTCCCCCAGCTACCAGATCAAGGTAGACACAAGTCCCCCAGCTACCAGATCAAGGTAGACACAAGTCCCCCAGCTATCAGATCAAGGTAGACACAAGTCCCCCAGCTATCAGATCAAGGTAGACACAAGTCCCCCAGCTATCAGATCAAGGTAGACACAAGTCCCCCAGCTACCAGATCAAGGTAGACACAAGTCCCCCAGCTATCAGATCAAGGTAGACACAAGTCCCCCAGCTATCAGATCAAGGTAGACACAAGTCCCCCAGCTACCAGATCAAGGTAGACACAAGTCCCCCAGCTACCAGATCAAGGTAGACACAAGTCCCCCAGCTACCAGATCAAGGTAGACACAAGTCCCCCAGCTACCAGATCAAGGTAAACACAAGTCCCCCAGCTACCAGATCAAGGTAGACACAAGTCCCCCAGCTATCAGATCAAGGTAGACACAAGTCCCCCAGCTACCAGATCAAGGTAGACACAAGTCCCCCAGCTATCAGATCAAGGTAGACACAAGTCCCCCAGCTATCAGATCAAGGTAGACACAAGTCCCCCAGCTACCAGATCAAGGTAGACACAAGTCCCCCAGCTATCAGATCAAGGTAGACACAAGTCCCCTAGCTACCAGATCAAGGTAGACACAAGTCCCCCAGCTATCAGATCAAGGTAGACACAAGTCCCCCAGCTATCAGATCAAGGTAGACACAAGTCCCCCAGCTACCAGATCAAGGTAGACACAAGTCCCCCAGCTATCAGATCAAGGTAGACACAAGTCCCCCAGCTATCAGATCAAGGTAGACACAAGTCCCCCAGCTACCAGATCAAGGTAGACACAAGTCCCCTAGCTACCAGATCAAGGTAGACACAAGTCCCCCAGCTATCAGATCAAGGTAGACACAAGTCCCCCAGCTATCAGATCAAGGTAGACACAAGTCCCCCAGCTATCAGATCAAGGTAGACACAAGTCCCCCAGCTACCAGATCAAGGTAGACACAAGTCCCCCAGCTATCAGATCAAGGTAGACACAAGTCCCCCAGCTACCAGATCAAGGTAGACACAAGTCCCCCAGCTATCAGATCAAGGTAGACACAAGTCCCCCAGCTATCAGATCAAGGTAGACACAAGTCCCCCAGCTACCAGATCAAGGTAGACACAAGTCCCCCAGCTATCAGATCAAGGTAGACACAAGTCCCCTAGCTACCAGATCAAGGTAGACACAAGTCCCCCAGCTATCAGATCAAGGTAGACACAAGTCCCCCAGCTATCAGATCAAGGTAGACACAAGTCCCCCAGCTACCAGATCAAGGTAGACACAAGTCCCCTAGCTACCAGATCAAGGTAGACACAAGTCCCCCAGCTATCAGATCAAGGTAGACACAAGTCCCCCAGCTATCAGATCATCAGTGAACGTATTGATTACATCATAAAGATATAGACGTTAGAGACAGTGTGTTGACAACAGGACTCTGGTAGTTAGGAGAGTAGTTTCTGTGATTCGATAGACATTTAACTAATAATTGTTTTTCTTTCTTCAAACATTATCAACGTTCGCTCCAGGAGGGCGACACCATCAATGTAGACGTGACGTGTCCCGGCGCCACGCTGGCCCTCGCCATGATCTACCTGAAGACCAACAACAGGTGAGAGGAGACACTCATGTTATAGATCATGTAAACGATCAATGATGCAGCGTTCCCACGCGTCCTGGAAAACACATCAATACTCCAGACAATGAAAACACAGGAAATAAGAAACAAAATGTTGTTTTAACATTATCAATTTATATTATTATTATTGATAATGAATTATAATGGATAATAAGACGAGAGAGGAGAGGGAGGACGAGGGAGGAGAGGGAGGACGAGAGAGGAGAGGGAGGACGAGAGAGGAGAGGGAGGACGAGAGAGGAGAGGGAGGACGAGGGAGGAGAGAGAGGACGAGAGAGGAGAGGGAGGACGAGAGAGGAGAGGGAGGACAAGAGAGGAGAGGGAGGATGAGGGAGGAGAGGGAGGACGAGAGAGGAGAGGGAGGAGAGGGAGGACGAGAGGAGAGGGAGGACGAGAGAGGACGAGAGAGGAGAGGGAGGACGAGAGAGGAGAGGGAGGACGAGGGAGGAGAGGGAGGACGAGAGAGGAGAGGGAGGACGAGGGAGGACGAGAGAGGAGAGGGAGGACGAGGGAGGACGAGAGAGGAGAGGGAGGACGAGGGAGGACGAGGGAGGAGAGGGAGGACGGGAGGACGAGGGAGGAGAGGGAGGACGGGAGGACGAGGGAGGACGAGGGAGGAGAGGGAGGAGAGGGAGGACGAGGGAGGAGAGGGAGGACGAGGGAGGACGAGGGAGGAGAGGGAGGAGAGGGAGGACGAGGGAGGAGAGGGAGGACGAGGGAGGACGAGGGAGGAGAGGGAGGACGAGAGAGGAGAGGGAGGACGAGGGAGGAGAGGGAGGACGAGGGAGGAGAGGGAGGACGAGGGAGGAGAGGGAGGACGGGAGGACGAGGGAGGAGAGGGAGGAGAGGGAGGACGAGGGAGGAGAGGGAGGACGAGGGAGGAGAGGGAGGACGAGAGAGGAGAGGGAGGACGAGAGAGGAGAGGGAGGACGAGAGAGGAGAGGGAGGAGAGGGAGGACGGGAGAGGAGAGGGAGGAGAGGGAGGACGAGAGGAGAGGGAGGACGAGAGAGGACGAGAGAGGAGAGGGAGGACGAGAGAGGACGAGAGAGGAGAGGGAGGACGAGAGAGGAGAGGGAGGACGAGGGAGGAGAGGGAGGACGAGAGAGGAGAGGGAGGACGAGGGAGGACGAGAGAGGAGAGGGAGGACGAGGGAGGACGAGAGAGGAGAGGGAGGACGAGGGAGGACGAGGGAGGAGAGGGAGGACGGGAGGACGAGGGAGGAGAGGGAGGAGAGGGAGGAGAGGGAGGACGAGGGAGGAGAGGGAGGAGAGGGAGGACGAGGGAGGAGAGGGAGGACGAGGGAGGACGAGGGAGGAGAGGGAGGAGAGGGAGGACGAGGGAGGAGAGGGAGGACGAGGGAGGACGAGGGAGGAGAGGGAGGACGAGAGAGGAGAGGGAGGACGAGGGAGGAGAGGGAGGACGAGGGAGGAGAGGGAGGACGAGGGAGGAGAGGGAGGACGGGAGGACGAGGGAGGAGAGGGAGGAGAGGGAGGACGAGGGAGGAGAGGGAGGACGAGGGAGGACGAGGGAGGAGAGGGAGGACGAGAGAGGAGAGGGAGGACGAGAGAGGAGAGGGAGGACGAGAGAGGAGAGGGAGGAGAGGGAGGACGGGAGGACGAGGGAGGACGAGAGAGGAGAGGGAGGACGAGAGAGGAGAGGGAGGAGAGGGAGGACGAGGGAGGAGAGGGAGGACGAGGGAGGACGAGGGAGGACGAGGGAGGACGAGGGAGGAGAGGGAGGACGAGGGAGGACGGGAGGAGGGAATAAAGGTGTTTGGAGATGAGTCAAGAGAGATGGATTAATGGATAATTATATCAGTAATTAATTTATATTTTTTTATGACAAAGATAAAAGATATTAATAATTATTTTTAGAGTTTATGTTTAGATCAATAACGAAGCTGGTTAATTATCAGTGAATGATTTCTAAAGAGAGAAGGGGTTAAAGTGGGATTAAATAAGTTTGTACTTCTTCTCACTCCTTTTAGAATATGTATGTAAACCAAGACATTTTCATTGTATGTAAATATATTATATTATTATATTATTGTTTTCTGTCCACTTGTTTGTATCCTCATTCTCTTTTTTTATTATTTTTTATTTTTTTTTATTTTAAATGTTCAAAATAGATTTTTAAATGAAATAAAATACATAATAAACATTATAGGCTGGTTTTGACCAGTTTGTGGCTGCATTCAAAATATTATTGTTAATAATAAAAATAACTTACTTAATATATATATTTATGTTTTTATTTGTTACATTTCATTTTTACAAATAAAGGAAATGTTTAATTCCAGCCTGATGTTGCCTTACACATAAAAGAATGATCCACAATCCACTCAGCTGATTGATTAAACTTTATTGAGTACGTTAGAGTGTTAAATTATGTTATTATAATGAAGTATAGAGTATTAAGTTATAGAGTACAGTCTAGACCTGCTCTATATATAAAGCATCTTGAGATAACTTCTGTTATGATTTGATGCTATATAAAAATAAATTGAATTGAATTAAAGACTGGTATCGGATCGGTACTCGGTATCGCCCGTTGCCGATGCCCAAAGCCCCTCAGGTATCGCTGTCGGTATTGGGACTGAAGAAGTCGGATCGGTGCGTCCCTACGCTCCCAGGTTGATCAGAGGATTAAATACTGGACTTTAAGGTTCATTATGAACGGATAAGTGATGTCCGTTAACTATGGATCATCATGTGAACTGACAGAAGATGTTAAAAAATACACTGTGCATAATTTAAAGAGGAGGGTTGTGGTACCTGGAAGCCAGTATAACAGGTACAGAATCATCCACCCTCACTGCATAACCCTGACTGACGCTGAGTTTTATAAACATGATGTGGTGCTTTCTACTTTCCACCGTCTCATGTGAACGTGGAGCAGAACATCCTAACCTGCCTGATGAAGCATCAGAACCAGACTCCTCCATCCTCTAGCTCTAAGAGGTTCCCGTCTTCTTCTCGGAGGCTCCTCTGATGATGCTGTCCGTCTGCTGGCTGAGAGGGTGTTGAAGGAGGGTATTAACACGTCCTTCTGTCCACCAGGTCCATCGCTGATTGGCTGAAACCTCCAGACACCTGGTTCCTGCTGGACTTCATCAAGCCAGAGTTTCTGCTGCTGCGGGTGAGTTAGTGTGGCACTCAGAGATCATTCTCCCCAGCAGCTCTCTATAATGTGGTATATACCTGTCTCTCTCTCCTCCTCTCCATCCTCTCAGACTCTGGCTCGCTGTATCATCATGTGGGATGAAATCCTCCCGAACACTGAGTGGGTCAAGAGTAACATCCCCCAGGTGAGAAAACACACACACATAGAGACACAGAGATGATTACTGCGCTGACATATATCTGGAGCTGTGATGCTGCAGACCTGACAACGAGTCACGGTGACTTGTAGAGAACATCCCAGCTGTGAGAGGTACTCACTGTCTGGTATCTCTCTCCTGATGCACACAGAGCAGAGCTGCAGAGTTAACATGAGCAGAAATAGTCAGCCTGGATAAACAAGGAGAGAGCATCAGCTGCTTCATCAGCAGACAGTACAGTGAGGGATGTTTGACAGGTTATCTGGACAAAGTGCAGTTTGGAAACACTGTAACAGCACCGTAGAGGAGCGAGGCCGTAACAGCACCGTAGAGGAGCGAGGCCTTAACAGCCACCGTAGAGGAGCGAGGCCGTAACAGCACCGTAGAGGAGCGAGGCCTTAACAGCACCGTAGAGGAGCGAGGCCTTAACAGCCACCGTAGAGGAGCGAGGCCGTAACAGCACCGTAGAGGAGCGAGGCCTTAACAGCACCGTAGAGGAGCGAGGCCTTAACAGCCACCGTAGAGGAGCGAGGCCGTAACAGCACCGTAGAGGAGCGAGGCCTTAACAGCACCGTAGAGGAGCGAGGCCTTAACAGCCACCGTAGAGGAGCGAGGCCTTAACAGCACCGTAGAGGAGCGAGGCCTTAACAGCCACCGTAGAGGAGCGAGGCCTTAACAGCACCGTAGAGGAGCGAGGCCTTAACAGCACCGTAGAGGAGCGAGGCCTTAACAGCCACCGTAGAGGAGCGAGGCCTTAACAGCACCGTAGAGGAGCGAGGTCTTAACAGCCACCGTAGAGGAGCGAGGCCTTAACAGCCACCGTAGAGGAGCGAGGCCTTAACAGCACCGTAGAGGAGCGAGGCCTTAACAGCCACCGTAGAGGAGCGAGGCCTTAACAGCCACCGTAGAGGAGCGAGGCCTTAACAGCCACCGTAGAGGAGCGAGGCCTTAACAGCCACCGTAGAGGAGCGAGGCCTTAACAGCCACCGTAGAGGAGCGAGGCCTTAACAGCCACCGTAGAGGAGCGAGGCCTTAACAGCCACCGTAGAGGAGCGAGGCCTTAACAGCCACCGTAGAGGAGCGAGGCCTTAACAGCCACCGTAGAGGAGCGAGACCTTAACAGCCACCGTAGAGGAGCGAGACCTTAACAGCCACCGTAGAGGAGCGAGACCTTAACAGCCACCGTAGAGGAGCGAGACCTTAACAGCCACCGTAGAGGAGCGAGGCCTTAACAGCCACCGTAGAGGAGCGAGGCCTTAACAGCCACCGTAGAGGAGCGAGGCCTTCACAGCCACCGTAGAGGAGCGAGGCCTTAACAGCCACCGTAGAGGAGCGAGACCTTAACAGCCACCGTAGAGGAGCGAGGCCTTAACAGCCACCGTAGAGGAGCGAGGCCTTAACAGCCACCGTAGAGGAGCGAGGCCTTCACAGCCACCGTAGAGGAGCGAGGCCTTAACAGCCACCGTAGAGGAGCGAGGCCTTCACAGCCACCGTAGAGGAGCGAGGCCTTAACAGCCACCGTAGAGGAGCGAGACCTTAACAGCCACCGTAGAGGAGCGAGACCTTAACAGCCACCGTAGAGGAGCGAGGCCTTCACAGCCACCGTAGAGGAGCGAGGCCTTAACAGCCACCGTAGAGGAGCGAGACCTTAACAGCCACCGTAGAGGAGCGAGGCCTTCACAGCCACCGTAGAGGAGCGAGACCTTAACAGCCACCGTAAAGGAGCGAGGCCTTAACAGCCACCGTAGAGGAGCGAGACCTTAACAGCCACCGTAGAGGAGCGAGGCCTTCACAGCCACCGTAGAGGAGCGAGGCCTTAACAGCCACCGTAGAGGAGCGAGACCTTAACAGCCACCGTAGAGGAGCGAGACCTTAACAGCCACCGTAAAGGAGCGAGGCCTTAACAGCCACCGTAGAGGAGCGAGGCCTTAACAGCACCGTAGAGGAGCGAGGCCGTAACAGCCACCGTAGAGGAGCGAGACCTTCACAGCCACCGTAGAGGAGCGAGGCCTTAACAGCACCGTAGAGGAGCGAGGCCTTAACAGCCACCGTAGAGGAGCGAGGCCTTCACAGCCACCGTAGAGGAGCGAGGCCTTAACAGCCACCGTAGAGGAGCGAGGCCGTAACAGCACCGTAGAGGAGCGAGGCCTTAACAGCCACCGTAGAGGAGCGAGGCCTTCACAGCCACCGTAGAGGAGCGAGGCCTTAACAGCCACCGTAGAGGAGCGAGGCCTTAACAGCCACCGTAGAGGAGCGAGGCCTTAACAGCCACCGTAGAGGAGCGAGGCCTTAACAGCCACCGTAGAGGAGCGAGGCCTTAACAGCCACCGTAGAGGAGCGAGGCCTTAACAGCCACCGTAGAGGAGCGAGGCCTTAACAGCCACCGTAGAGGAGCGAGGCGGTGGATCTCTTTAGTCTGCAGTGTTCTTATCTTTATCTTTACTTACTTTCTGTCAATAACCACATTGTGATTGGATGGTTCTTACTGCAACACTCTCTGGGACTTGTTGTCTTTTTATACACAGCATCATGAACTTTTAATATCTTTCCAGTAAATGACAACCATTCATTGTTTTAGTTCTGATGAGGTCGGAGAATGTGATGCCACTTTACATGTTAGAAAGGCTCAAACAGCCAGTCACATAATACCGTCCATAGAAAGTATCTCCATGTCTTTTGTCTTCAGATCATGAGGGGGACGTTTGACCCTTCAGAGGACATTAACATGGAGACGATGGCGTGAGTATTTCATTTCATTCTGATCATATAGTGAATGTTGTCCTCTTCAGGTGATTCCTTAGTGTCACCAGCGTCTGTAGTCGTGGTGGTAGATATTCTCCAGAGCGACTGATCATCATCATGTTATATGTATTTCTCAGCCAAGCCCAGGACTACATCACCGCCGGGGCC
>NW_027428144.1:0-20566 GCF_043250625.1 Sebastes fasciatus | reverse complement strand
CAGGACTACAGTTCTTCTGCATCCAGCATCCTTCCAACACACCAACATGTATTACTATTAACTAAATCCAAAGTGACTATGAGGTTAAAGAGCTGATTTTACAGTTTTAAATCCATAATGTCAGATGAGCTGTGGAGGAACTGAAACTCTTTTCATAGAAAGTCCCAAGGCTGTAGGAGACCAAAATGTAATCTTAAGTTAAATAAAGACATTATATTTAACACATCCTCTCAAACCCAGAGAGTCGTCAAGTCTCAAGTCACTTAAGGGCGACTTGACTCCAAGTGTCCGGTGTCCATCCCCACCTCTGGCCTACTGAACATACGATGGACTAGATGGAGGTGATACGATGACCATGTAGGACGTACCGGATAGTTCATAATGTTGACATTTGAATTATAAATCAACATTTGAATGCTGCACAGCCATCACTTTGTTTGCATGTGTACTCATTGTGTTTAAACCTGGTATCTGTGCACAGAGTCGGATAAAGATCAGGCTCCACTAATATTATTAGTATTATACTATTAGAATTAGATTCCAGTGGTGGCTGCGTAGGATTGTTTCTGACTTGTAACTCCAGAGCGTTGTAAAGTCAACGTTTATTAAATCAAATATAGATGTAATGATTCACAGAATTTACATTCATGTTTTTATTGGGGCTGTCAAAGTTAACGTGATTAGAACTCGTTGTAACGCCACTAATTTCTTTAACGCAACTTGTGATTTATAATTAACCTGTTAGAAATCTGATCTGTCGGAGGTCGCAGTGGGCTCACTTTTAAAGGTAGTTATGATACGATAAATCCGTTATGATTTGAGCATATCTTTTATGCTAATAAAGTCGTAATATTATGAGAATGAAGATATAATATTATAAAGTAGTAATGTTACGTGCTGTTTTAGAGGGTAAATAGTGTGAACATGAGGAACGTGGAGCATCTTGTGAAGTTCTACTTTAGTTTCGGTTTCACTAATAACCAAGTCCTTCATCTTTTGGCTCATCAGCAGCACATTATCATTAAGATCAGGACCTGGAACAGATTGTTATTAAAGAAACTGAGTTTATTCTGAGAAAGAACCACACGGACCTGATGGAGGAAACTCACTCTTTAGAGGAGGAGGACATGACTTTTATTATCCTAAAGTTATGACTTTATTCTCATTAAATTACGACTTTATTCTTGAAATCTCAGACTGTATTTGTCCCTCAGTGTGGCCCTAATACTCCGTCGTACTTTAGATCCGACGCAGCAATCAAAAAACATTTCAAAAAGTCTTTCATACCAAAATACAATAACTTTACTAAATTCATAAACAGCGTTCACACTGGGATCACGTCCGTTACTGTCATCTGTACTATGTGCATGTTGTGCTATTTATTGTATTTACTGTGACTTACTATGATGTGTTTTAATAATAAAGATTATTATTATTATTATTATTAATAATAAATGTAGATGTGTCGATAGAGGCGGTGCAGCAGGAAGCTGTAACGAGTATATGAGAGGAGACGTGTGTCGGGTCGGAGCAGCGAGAGGATCAGTGTGAATGGAGTGTTCAGTCGAGTGGCTCTTACACCAGCTGCAGGTATCTGAAAGTGGCCAGCTCCTTAGGAACACTGGTGAACTGGTTTCCATCCAGATACCTGAGAGGACAGCAGAGAGAGAGAGAGATAGAGAGAGAGAGAGAGAGAGAGAGAGAGAGTAATTCACATCCTCCTTTCAGATCATTTCACACATCCCATCATGTCTCTGTAGAAGTCAAGAGGTCCCTGATTCTCCTCTTGCTGAACGAATCAGATCAAATTAACACAGGAGGCTCTGTATGAAAAGAGAAGCTTAATTAAAGAGCCTGGTTCCTGCAGGAGAACCATCAGAGCCGTGAGAGATGTTCTAAATGGATTCACCAGTCTGTGATCGATGTTCACCAGCTACCTGACAAACTCACAACTACAACCTTTTAAACATCGCCGATAAGATAATCACTTACGTAAAGTTATGACTTTATTCTCGTCATATTGTGACTTTATTGTGTAAATCTCAGATGTGTTTTCCCTCGATGTGGTCTTAATACTGCGTAGTCCATTGTCTCTTTGGCCCTCACTGCATTAGACTGATATACTATATACTGAGACTACAAACTGTTACCTTCATCACGATGATCACATGTTTTGTGGCTCCAGACAGATGTTTTTTTTATCTTTTGATAGTAAAGGTTGCTGAGCCCGGGACGAGGCCAAATGACGTTGCAGATATCTCTAATGAATATCCCGTCTAGCTATTAAATGTTAAAACGGCGTGCCATGAGAGCGCAGCAGTGAGCAAGAGCAGTCTAAACAAGCAGTGGACTAAACAGTAACAGGATGGAGATGGAAGTCCAACAGGTGCTTGTGTTTGGTCTGTGGGACTCACAGCTCGGTGACGTTGCGGAGGAGTCCTCTGGGCAGAGCCTGCAGGTGTTTGTTGCTGCAGCGGACCACCGTGTCCATACAGGTACACTGGCTGGGACACTGAGGCCCCGGAGCACAGCTGCCGTCCTCCACCACGGAGCCTGAACACACCGGAGGAGGAAGGCTCAGCTTTACTTTAGGTATGAAGAGGTGATATTCCACATTGTGTGCTTCTCAAAGATCATTGTCATATGCTGTTCCTTCATCAATGCTCTTGGTGGATCTCTAAACTATAGAGTACGGTCTAAGACCTGCTCTATATAAAAAGCGTCTCAAGATAACTTCTGCTATGATTTGACGCTATATAAAAATAAATTGAATTGAATTATTGTCAACAAATAAATGTTTGCAATTTGTTTATTTTATTTTTTTATTGTGCAAATATTTAAAAATGTATTGCACATTCAGTTTACAATAATAAAAAAACATATTTTTGTTATTTGCCTATAAAAAGTGTCCTGTTATTAAACATGCATGTGATAAGTAATTAATGAAAGTACATAAACAGCTTTTAATTATAAGAAGTATGATATGGATCTGGGTGATTGTGTCCCAGTATTACACCACCCAGCCATCCCTACTGCGTTCCTGTATTACACCACCCAGCCATCCCTACTGCGTTCCTGTATTACACCACCCAGCCATCCCTACTGCGTTCCTGTATTACACCACCCAGCCATCCCTACTGCGTTCCTGTATTACACCACCCAGCCATCCCTACTGCGTTCCTGTATTACACCACCCAGCCATCCCTACTGCGTTCCTGTATTACACCACCCAGCCATCCCTACTGCGTTCCTGTATTACACCACCCAGCCATCCCTACTGCGTTCCTGTATTACACCACCCAGCCATCCCTACTGCGTTCCTGTATTACACCACCCAGCCATCCCTACTGCGTTCCTGTATTACACCACCCAGCCATCCCTACTGCGTTCCTGTATTACACCACCCAGCCATCCCTACTGCGTTCCTGTATTACACCACCCAGCCATCCCTACTGCGTTCCTGTATTACACCACCCAGCCATCCCTACTGCGTTCCTGTATTACACCACCCAGCCATCCCTACTGCGTTCCTGTATTACACCACCCAGCCATCCCTACTGCGTTCCTGTATTACACCACCCAGCCATCCCTACTGCGTTCCTGTATTACACCACCCAGCCATCCCTACTGCGTTCCTGTATTACACCACCCAGCCATCCCTACTGCGTTCCTGTATTACACCACCCAGCCATCCCTACTGCGTTCCTGTATTACACCACCCAGCCATCCCTACTGCGTTCCTGTATTACACCACCCAGCCATCCCTACTGCGTTCCTGTATTACACCACCCAGCCATCCCTACTGCGTTCCTGTATTACACCACCCAGCCATCCCTACTGCGTTCCTGTATTACACCACCCAGCCATCCCTACTGCGTTCCTGTATTACACCACCCAGCCATCCCTACTGCGTTCCTGTATTACACCACCCTGCCATCCCTACTGCGTTCCTGTATTACACCACCCAGCCATCCCTACTGCGTTCCTGTATTACACCACCCAGCCATCCCTACTGCGTTCCTGTATTACACCACCCAGCCATCCCTACTGCGTTCCTGTATTACACCACCCAGCCATCCCTACTGCGTTCCTGTATTACACCACCCAGCCATCCCTACTGCGTCCCTGTATTACACCACCCAGCCATCCCTACTGCGTTCCTGTATTACACCACCCAGCCATCCCTACTGCGTTCCTGTATTACACCACCCAGCCATCCCTACTGCGTTCCTGTATTACACCACCCAGCCATCCCTACTGCGTTCCTGTATTACACCACCCAGCCATCCCTACTGCGTTCCTGTATTACACCACCCAGCCATCCCTACTGCGTTCCTGTATTACACCACCCAGCCATCCCTACTGCGTTCCTGTATTACACCACCCAGCCATCCCTACTGCGTTCCTGTATTACACCACCCAGCCATCCCTACTGCGTTCCTGTATTACACCACCCAGCCATCCCTACTGCGTTCCTGTATTACACCACCCAGCCATCCCTACTGCGTTCCTGTATTACACCACCCAGCCATCCCTACTGCGTTCCTGTATTACACCACCCAGCCATCCCTACTGCGTTCCTGTATTACACCACCCAGCCATCCCTACTGCGTTCCTGTATTACACCACCCAGCCATCCCTACTGCGTTCCTGTATTACACCACCCAGCCATCCCTACTGCGTTCCTGTATTACACCACCCAGCCATCCCTACTGCGTCCCTGTATTACACCACCCAGCCATCCCTACTGCGTCCCTGTATTACACCACCCAGCCATCCCTACTGCGTTCCTGTATTACACCACCCAGCCATCCCTACTGCGTTCCTGTATTACACCACCCAGCCATCCCTACTGCGTTCCTGTATTACACCACCCAGCCATCCCTACTGCGTTCCTGTATTACACCACCCAGCCATCCCTACTGCGTTCCTGTATTACACCACCCAGCCATCCCTACTGCGTTCCTGTATTACACCACCCAGCCATCCCTACTGCGTTCCTGTATTACACCACCCAGCCATCCCTACTGCGTTCCTGTATTACACCACCCAGCCATCCCTACTGCGTTCCTGTATTACACCACCCAGCCATCCCTACTGCGTTCCTGTATTACACCACCCAGCCATCCCTACTGTGTTCCTGTATTACACCACCCAGCCATCCCTACTGCGTTCCTGTATTACACCACCCAGCCATCCCTACTGTGTTCCTGTATTACACCACCCAGCCATCCCTACTGTGTTCCTGTATTACACCACCCAGCCATCCCTACTGCGTTCCTGTATTACACCACCCAGCCATCCCTACTGCGTTCCTGTATTACACCACCCAGCCATCCCTACTGCGTTCCTGTATTACACCACCCAGCCATCCCTACTGTGTTCCTGTATTACACCACCCAGCCATCCCTACTGCGTTCCTGTATTACACCACCCAGCCATCCCTACTGCGTTCCTGTATTACACCACCCAGCCATCCCTACTGCGTTCCTGTATTACACCACCCAGCCATCCCTACTGTGTTCCTGTATTACACCACCCAGCCATCCCTACTGCGTTCCTGTATTACACCACCCAGCCATCCCTACTGTGTTCCTGTATTACACCACCCAGCCATCCCTACTGCGTTCCTGTATTACACCACCCAGCCATCCCTACTGTGTTCCTGTATTACACCACCCAGCCATCCCTACTGTGTTCCTGTATTACACCACCCAGCCATCCCTACTGCGTTCCTGTATTACACCACCCAGCCATCCCTACTGCGTTCCTGTATTACACCACCCAGCCATCCCTACTGCGTTCCTGTATTACACCACCCAGCCATCCCTACTGCGTTCCTGTATTACACCACCCAGCCATCCCTACTGCGTTCCTGTATTACACCACCCAGCCATCCCTACTGCGTTCCTGTATTACACCACCCAGCCATCCCTACTGCGTTCCTGTATTACACCACCCAGCCATCCCTACTGCGTTCCTGTATTACACCACCCAGCCATCCCTACTGCGTTCCTGTATTACACCACCCAGCCATCCCTACTGCGTTCCTGTATTACACCACCCAGCCATCCCTACTGCGTTCCTGTCAGTACATCAGTGTTTCTATTCGAGTGTGTGTATCATACCGTCCTCGCAGCGGAAGTCGGGGACGGCGACGTCCTGCAGCGGGATCTCTCGGAGGAAGGCGGGGCCCTGGCAGCGAGGATTCCCCGTCACGATCCGTCGGCTCCGAAGCCACGCCCCGAACCAGGACAGGCGGCAGTCACAGTTAAAAGGATTGGCCAGAAGGTTCCTGATGGACAGACAGAGACGTACAGTAGGGTAGGACACAGAGACCATGCGTGAGTGTGTGTGTGTGTGTGTGTGTGTGTGTGTCACTAACAGCGTGGACAGGTTGGGCAGCGTGTCGAAGGCTCCGGGCAGGATGCTGCTCAGCTGGTTGTCGTAGAGGGAGAGCAGCCGGACGTTGCTCAGACCGGTGAAGCTGCCGTTATGGATGCAGCTGATCTTGTTGTTCCTCAGCATCCTACACACACACACACACATTTATAACACACAATACACACACACACATTCAGATTGAAGTGCATGAGGTCATGAAGGGAAACTTGTTCTTGTGTCTAAGTGACTAATGAGGACAACAACTTTTGGTCGAGTACTGAGGGAGAACGCTGCAGACGGTAAACCAGCTGTAATGTCATCAGATCTCCTCACCATCAATACATCAATATACAATCAATACATCAATATACGTCCTCTAACAGTTCTTGTTTTTACCAGCAACAGACTCAGACTGTGTAAGAAATGAAACATTTCTTTTAACTGTAGTTATTGTGTGATGTGACGTGTTGCCTGAAGACAACGGTGGAAACGTGAAATGTAGATTTTTCTAAAAAAGGAAACCAACTAGACCCGTCTGATTCTGTTTTATATATTTAGCCTACTGTTGCTCCTTCTCTTTTAATGATTTTGAAAAGGTAAAGCCTGCTGTTATCACCACCCGTGGTGATTATAGTAATGCTCTTTACGTCGGTGTTATGGCCGAGCCTCTTCGTCTCTTCTCCTTTCAGCTCGTTCAGAACGCAGCCGCTCGTCTTTTAACTGGTTCACGTCAACGTGAGTTCGTCTCCCCGATTCATTCTGGCTTCTCTTCGGCGCGTTTCAGGATGGATTTTAAGACTTTATTATTAACTTATAAATGGTTAAATGGGCCAGCTCCAACTTCTCTCTCAGATCAACTGACCAGTTACTTCTGACTGTCTCGAGGTCAAAGGTCAAGCTCAGGGGTGACCGAGCCGTTGCAGCTCTGGCCGTCCCCCACACTGCCTGTTTTTAAATCAAACCTCAGAACGCTCTTTCATTCCTTTCATTCCTTTTATTCCTTTTATTCCTTAATGGCTCTTGGCTCGGCATGAGCGCTGATTATTTTAATCCTTTTTTTCCTTTCCTATTGGTCTCAACGCTTTTATTATTTTAATGTCCTGTTGGTTTAAAGTTGGTCTGAGTGTTTTATTGTGTTGTTTTGATGTTTTGATGTATAACTGTACAGCACTTTGGTCAACTTTTGTTGTTTTCTAATGTGTTTATAAATACATTTGGATTGGCTCCTTAATAAAGCAAAGTATTTTTGATCTGATTACTTTAATTAATCGATGGAATACTGGATAAATAAAATAATAGATAGCTGCAGCCCGATCAGTTAGAAACAGAAACATGGGTTTGACTGGGTTTCAGATCAATGGGATCAATACAAACTCAGAACTGATCAATTTGGTCAAATGTTGTAGGTCGTCTGAATAAGCCTTTCATTTTGTGGGCCGGTATTATTGTATTATTGTCATGAACCTAGAAGTCCTACATCTGTGTGAGGTCTTTAGGGTCTAACTGATGCTTTCCTCTCTGTGATGATGGATGTATTAGAGGAGGAGTACGACAGTATGACTCACAGCATGCGTAGTCCCTCCATGCCCTTCAACATGCTCCCTCTCACAGACTCCAGGTGGTTGGCCGTCAGGTGGAGCTCCACCACCGAGGACGCACCTTCGAACGCCCCGTCCTCGATCTCTGAGATCTTGTTGTTGCTCAAGTTGCTGGAAGGAAGGAAGACAAAACGTTTTCTACAGTCTGGGGTCTTCACACAATGTTTTATCTATCACAAGCTCCGTTCAGAGAGTCTCAGCTCAGGGCACTCAATCCACCTGAATATGATCAGTTAGCAACAATAAAGTTGTTTTTTGGGGCTTTTTTCTGACATTTTTTTTGAACATTTTTTTTAGATTTCTTAGATTTGTTTTCGACTTCTTTTGGACATTTTTCCAACTTTTTTTAAAAAGTTTTTTTTAAACATTTTTCTGACTTTTTTTCGGAAAAAGCCCTCACACATTCACATATCCTGAGGTCAGAGGTCAAGGGACCCCTTTGAAAATGGACATGACAGTTTTTCCTCGACAACATTTAGTGCAACTTTGGAGCATCATTTAGCGACAAGCTAGTCCGACATGGTTGGTACCGATGGATTCATCAGGTTCTATAGTTTAAATTAGTGCCGTTAAAAGGACTTTGCGTTAACCTTTATTATCACGTTAACTTTGACAGCCCTAAAACTAACCGATGGAGGCAGCGGGAGACCAGCAGCTCTCCTGTCCTGAGAGGTAAAATGACTGTTTTTATGAATGGAGTCTGGTGGCTTTGACGAGAGAATAGATAACGGCTTCAGTTCCCCATCAGAAAGGACTGTCTGATGGTGAGGTAAAGGGCTGTGTGATGGTGAGGTAAAGGGCTGTGTGATGGTGAGGTAAAGGGCTGTCTGATGGCGAGGTAAAGGGCTGTGTGACGGTGAGGTAAAGGGCTGTCTGATGGTGAGGTAAAGGGCTGTGTGACGGCGAGGTAAAGGGCTGTCTGACGGTGAGGTAAAGGGCTGTGTGACGGCGAGGTAAAGGGCTGTGTGACGGCGAGGTAAAGGGCTGTGTGACGGCGAGGTAAAGGGCTGTCTGATGGTGAGGTAAAGGGCTGTCTGATGGTGAGGTAAAGGACTGTCTGATGGTGAGGTAAAGGGCTGTCTGATGGTGAGGTAAAGGGCTGTCTGATGGCGAGGTAAAGGGCTGTCTGATGGTGAGGTAAAGGGCTGTCTGATGGTGAGGTAAAGGACTGTCTGATGGTGAGGTAAAGGACTGTCTGATGGTGAGGTAAAGGACTGTCTGATGGTGAGGTAAAGGACTGTGTGATGGTGAGGTAAAGGGCTGTCTGATGGCGAGGTAAAGGACTGTGTGATGGTGAGGTAAAGGGCTGTCTGATGGCGAGGTAAAGGACTGTCTGATGGTGAGGTAAAGGACTGTCTGATGGTGAGGTAAAGGGCTGTCTGATGGTGAGGTAAAGGGCTGTGTGACGGCGAGGTAAAGGGCTGTCTGATGGTGAGGTAAAGGACTGTCTGATGGTGAGTTAAAAAGGACTGTCTGATGGTGAGGTAAAGGACTGTCTGATGGTGAGGTAAAGGACTGTCTGATGGTGAGGTAAAGGGCTGTCTGATGGCGAGGTAAAGGGCTGTCTGATGGCGAGGTAAAGGGCTGTGTGACGGCGAGGTAAAGGGCTGTGTGACGGTGAGGTAAAGGGCTGTCTGATGGCGAGGTAAAGGGCTGTGTGACGGCGAGGTAAAGGGCTGTGTGACGGTGAGGTAAAGGACTGTGTGATGGTGAGGTAAAGGGCTGTGTGACGGTGAGGTAAAGGGCTGTCTGATGGCGAGGTAAAGGGCTGTGTGACGGCGAGGTAAAGGGCTGTGTGACGGTGAGGTAAAGGGCTGTGTGACGGCGAGGTAAAGGGCTGTCTGATGGTGAGGTAAAGGGCTGTGTGACGGTGAGGTAAAGGGCTGTGTGACGGCGAGGTAAAGGACTGTCTGATGGTGAGGTAAAGGGCTGTGTGACGGCGAGGTAAAGGGCTGTCTGATGGTGAGGTAAAGGACTGTGTGATGGTGAGGTAAAGGACTGTCTGATGGTGAGGTAAAGGGCTGTCTGACGGCGAGGTAAAGGGCTGTGTGACGGCGAGGTAAAGGGCTGTCTGACAGTGAGGTAAAGGGCTGTCTGACAGTGAGGTAAAGGGCTGTCTGACAGTGAGGTAAAGGGCTGTCTGACAGCGAGGTAAAGGGCTGTCTGACAGTGAGGTAAAGGGCTGTCTGATGGTGAGGTAAAGGGCTGTCTGATGGTGAGGTAAAGGGCTGTCTGATGGCGAGGTAAAGGGCTGTCTGATGGTGAGGTAAAGGGCTGTCTGATGGTGAGGTAAAGGGCTGTCTGATGGTGAGGTAAAGGGCTGTCTGATGGCGAGGTAAAGGGCTGTCTGATGGTGAGGTAAAGGGCTGTGTGACGGCGAGGTAAAGGGCTGTCTGATGGTGAGGTAAAGGGCTGTGTGATGGTGAGGTAAAGGGCTGTCTGATGGCGAGGTAAAGGGCTGTCTGATGGTGAGGTAAAGGGCTGTGTGACGGCGAGGTAAAGGGCTGTCTGATGGTGAGGTAAAGGGCTGTCTGATGGTGAGGTAAAGGGCTGTGTGACGGTGAGGTAAAGGGCTGTGTGACGGTGAGGTAAAGGGCTGTGTGACGGCGAGGTAAAGGGCTGTCTGATGGTGAGGTAAAGGGCTGTGTGACGGTGAGGTAAAGGGCTGTGTGACGGCGAGGTAAAGGGCTGTCTGATGGCGAGGTAAAGGGCTGTCTGATGGTGAGGTAAAGGGCTGTGTGACGGTGAGGTAAAGGGCTGTGTGACGGCGAGGTAAAGGGCTGTCTGATGGTGAGGTAAAGGGCTGTGTGACGGCGAGGTAAAGGGCTGTCTGATGGTGAGGTAAAGGGCTGTGTGATGGTGAGGTAAAGGGCTGTCTGATGGCGAGGTAAAGGGCTGTCTGATGGTGAGGTAAAGGGCTGTCTGATGGCGAGGTAAAGGGCTGTCTGATGGTGAGGTAAAGGGCTGTGTGACGGCGAGGTAAAGGGCTGTCTGATGGTGAGGTAAAGGGCTGTGTGACGGTGACTGCCATCTACCGTAGGTAATACAGTACTAACACTACCCTCTTCAGACTGTCCCTTTAAGGTCATGCTGAACAATGAGATCTCCTGGAAGTTCCTTCTGATGATTGAACGGGTGTTCGTTCATCGTTGGAGTTTCCTGAATGACCTACATTTTCTTGAGCTGCGCCAGCCCCTTGAAGGCTCCGGTGGCCTCCAGCACGGAGAGGTCGTTGTTGTTCAGACGCCTGGAGCGGTCACAGAGATCAGACATGAAGAGGACGCAGAGAAAAACATCATTAGCAGACGACTCGGTTTGATCCACTGAGTGTGCATCCATGCAGGATGAGTCCACACACAACATGTCAACATGGATATCCATAAAGGGCCTGTGTGGGTATTCATATACAGTCTGTGTGTGTGTGTGTGTGTGTGTGTGTGTGTGTGTGTGTGTGTGTGTGTGTGTGTGTGTGTACATGCATAGGAGTGTAATCATGAGTATGGCTTTAACACTGTCGACCCCACAGGGACTGGCCCTGCTAACATGCACTTTGAATAAAAGCATCCCTCAAATAGAATGAGGCACACTGTGGATCCCGGAGCCAGACTGATATATGAAACGAGGCCGATATCATCAGCTGATATATGAAACGAGGCCGATATCATCAGCTGATATATGAAACGAGGCCGATATCATCAGCTGATATATGAAACGAGGCCGATATCATCAGCTGATATCGAACGTCTTATCACAGATATACTGGAAATAACGCTGAAACACTGGAGGGGAAAAATAAGAAAGAGGAAAAATGTTAAACACCATGAAACTTCCCCGGTTGATTACTGACATTAAGACAGTTATTTTTTGTATTACATGTTTTCTGAAATGTTTTATTTAAATATGCAAATGACGCATTATGTAATGGTAACTTTTGGTGAATTTAGGAGAAATCTACAGACGTTAATAGACAAAGTAGTAAAATATCCCAAAATTATTGGTAAAATATGTGAAGAAATATCTGAAAATGAGCAGTGAAATATATGGTGAAATGTGGTATAATGGTGAAATATATGAATAAATAGTGAAAAATGTTCAAAGAAATGTGAAAAATATATGAAAAAGTATTAGTAAGAAAGTTGTTAAGAATGCATGTGGTCAGTCTGAACTGTGGTTATCAGTCTATCTGTTATCAGTCTGGGGATCTTTAGCTTACAGATTGTTCTTTTCACTTCAACACAACAGGAATAAAACAGTCTGAACAGTTCTCACTTTAACTGAAACCCAGAAGAAACTAAATAAACCAACGTAGGTAACGAGGGTTGATAAAACCATGTTGTTAGAATGAGAGGTGTTATCAGAGTTCAGCTCCTTCAGCCTTTGAGCAAGGCATTTAATGTCGTTGACGAGTTCTGAACAACGACACTGAGAGAAAAAGTGCAGGACTGCAGATGTGGACGTTTTCTTTCCAGTAGTCTGAAAGAAGACTCGTTATTGAAGCTAAATAGCATGAGATACCATGTTTTTGCTGGGGATGTGATGTCTCCCATTAACCAATTAATAAAATGAAATTTAGATCCAAAACTTTGATAATCAATTCATTATTTGCTGCTTTTCATTGTTTTGTATTATTGTAGATTTCAGGAGTTCTCGTTGGGTTGAAGAACTTGTGATGGGGGCTTTTCAGTATTTTATAACATTTTATAGAGTAAAAAAACAAACACAATTTATAATTAAAATAATTATTAGAGCCAGCCCTAATCACCACAAAACCACTGTATGTCAGCAGATATGAAAAAAAACTATTTAAGAAAGGATTAACAATCACTTTTACGTATATTTCACTTTTACTTTTTTTTTAAATATTTTAGTGTATCTGTTTTTATTCATAGATATTTGATGCTAATTTAATTTCACAAGATATGTGAAAATATCCGAAAATTATTAACAAAATATCTGAAAAAAATGTGAAAAATATCTGAAAATGAGTCGTAAAATATGTGAAATAAATGGTTGAAAATGTCTGAATGTGAAAAATGTCCACAAATGATATTTATATATATTCATAGTTATTTGATACTAATTTAATTTCCAGTGACGGTAATTGTTTAAATTTTACTGTCATCTTTGATAATAAAGTTTAATGTTCAACTGTAAAATATCCTCAAGACATATCTTCATCTCAACTCTTTCATAACTCCATTTGAGGGATGCTTTATAGAAATGTCTGTATACACGTATGTATATATATATATATATATATATTTATATAAACCCCCCAGTGTTGTCTGGACTCTAAACAGACTGGACATGCGCTCTGTGCAGGTGTGTACGTGTCTCACAGCTCTTCAGTGGAGGACGGCAGGTGTTCAGGGAACTTGGTGAGGCGGAGGTTGGAGCAGTCCACCACGTTGGCCTCACAGCGACACTTAGCGGGACACACCGGCTTACTGTTACACTCATAGCTCAGACGCCTGTCTTCAGTACCTGGACACACACACACACACGCACGCACGCACGCACACACACACACACACACACACACACACACACACACACACACACACACATCATTGATATATATCTAGTAGCAAAAAATATGTGAAAAATGATTGGCAAAATATGTGACAAAAATTGAGAGAAATTACTGAAAAATATGTAATAATATCCGAAAATGAGTAGTAAAATATGTGGGAAAAAAATAGTTGAAAATATGTGAAAAATGATTAGCAAAATATGTGACAAAATAGTGAAAAATTGCTGAAAAATATTCAAAAATGATTGGTAAAATATGTGGAAAAAACAATTGGAAAACGTCCAAAAGATATGTAAAAAATATCCCAAAATATTTGTAAAATAGTTGAAAAATATGTAAAAATATCATGAAAAATGATTATCAAAATATGTAACAAAAACAGTGAAAAATATACAAAAATTATTAGTAAATTATGTGAACAAATATGGGAAAAATATGTAAAAATATCCAAAAATGAGTAATAAAATATATGAAAAAATTGTGAAAAATGTTCTTTTCAATCAAACAGAGAAAGAGCTGACATGTTCTGAACAACAACATGGAGAGAAAACTACAAGACAGCAGATTAAAATCAGTCTGGTACCAGAGTTAGTCAGTTCTTATTATTAAATCCTGTCGAGCTGTTTGGGTTAAATCAGGTTAGATCTATTTGATCAGGCAGATCCAGCGAAGGATTGACAGTCTGTTATATACCAGAACACACACATCAAATACTCACCAGGGATGTGGTACTGCTCCTTGGCTGTCATGAAAAAGAAAGAGAAACAAAACCACGTCAGTCAAAAGGTCTGAAAGCACGCACATGCACGCACACACACACACACACACACACACACTCGTGGAGGAGGTGTTGTGTATAAAGCTGGAAGCAGCAGCAGACGTTAACATGTCTAAAGATGAAAGAAGGCGTGAAAGGATCCGTCTCCACATCCGTGTTCAGTTGTTTTATGGAAGCAATGTGTTGGCCTGCAGCGGTCAGCTCTTCCAGGCCTGGCGCTGGATTAAAGCAGTTTATGTGGTGCTCACAGAGCCAGCCGTGATTTCACCGGCCAGCGGCTGGCTTCACACACTGACACGGTGTGGTGACTGAAGGAAACGGCCGGGAGCTTTTAGTCCCAGGCCTCCAGTTACAGTCGGTGTGATTAACTCGCTTCATTCTCTTTCTGTTGTTAAGTGAACTAACTCGTTCTTTCAGTGTCTCTGTATCGGGACCTTAACCCCCTGAGACCCGACTGACTTCACTGTCTTCAGAGGATCTAGTGGGTTCAGTTTTAGGACTAGAGAGAAGATACTGGTACCATATGAAACTATGAACTGCTATGTCAGCTCTAAAGCTGGGCTAAATTTTGGCGAGGAAAATCTGGCATGGCTATTTTCAAAGGAGTCCTTGACCTCTGAAAAAGTCTGAAAAATGTCCAAAAATATTTTGAAATATGTCCGAAAAAAGTAAAAAAAAAAAAAAAAAGTAAAGAAAACCTCTGTAAAATGTCCCCGAAATATCAGAAATAGTAAAAAAATAAAAAGTCTGTAATATGTCAGAGATGTCTATATCATCCTAGCTGGTCTAGAAGGAGGTTAAATAACGCTCCAAACTTACACTTAATGTTGGCGATGAAAAACTGTCATGTCCATGTTCAAAGGGGTCCCTTGACCTCTGACCTCCAGATGTGACAGACAGACAGACAGACAGACAGACAGACAGACAGACAGACAGACAGACAGACAGACAGACAGAGAGACAGACAGACAGACAGACAGACAGACAGACAGACAGACAGACAGAGAGACAGACAGACAGACAGGTACTGACCGGAGCAGCGGAACTTGCTGCTCTTGATCTGTGCGATGCGTTTGTTGGCGAGGCGGCGAGGGCTGGCGCAGCGCGCTCCGCTGGTCTCGATGGGGTTCGAACGCAGGAAGTCGGCCAGCCACTTCACGTTACAGTCACACACGAAGGGGTTCTGGGCCAGGTGGCTGATGGGAAATCATCAGTCAGATCAGACTGAACGGCGTGGAACAGGACAGAACTCAACAGAACGTGTGTGAGTGTTGGTCTTACAGCGTCTGGATGGCGTGCAGCGAGCTGAAGGTTCCCTTCGCCAGACTCTGGATCTTGTTGTCGTACAGCGACAGCAGAGCCAAGTTCTCCAGGTCTTTGAACACGGACGCTCTGATGCAGTGGATCTTATTGGCATTCAGCAACCTGACAGGAAATCATCATGATCAGTGTTTTCACACATTACAGCTGCACAACTAATACAATCATAACTCCTGATCGGGATTTTGGCTTCTCACAATTAATGTTTAAAATGCTCGTAGAAAACTCTGCTGCACATCAAAGCCCCGTTTCCACCGCAGGAACTTATTTCCCCCACAACTCAGAACCTTTTGAGGAACTGGTTGCGTTTGGACTGCAGGAACCAGGGTCTAAATGAAGGGAGCTTTCACATCAGGGACCCGGATCTGAATCCGAGTACACTTGTCCAGCACCGGCCCATCTCGCCCACACCGTCGAGGAGGTGGAGCGTGAGGACCCGAAAGATAGTGACGAGAGGTTAACGTCACGCTGCCGTAAAGTGGTATCGGTGCCGGTTTGCGAGTACGAGTACATGAGCACAGTATCGGAGTATCACTAAAATATATAAATACATGTGCATAAAGCAGCATATTAGTCCACTCCCATGTTGATAAGAGGATTAAATACTTGACAAATCTCCCTTTAAGGTTCATTTAGAACAGAGAATTAATTTGCAATTAATCACAACACTGTGGATAATCATGTGATTACATATTTGAATCGATTGACATCATTCATTTTCAAAATTCTTCATCGTGGCTCTAAATTGAAGGTCCTGTTTCTACGTTTCTGCAGCTTTGTCATCATGTTTGTGGAAGAACTTCCTCCTTCTTCCTTACACAACTGAAGCGTCAGCATGTGGAACGCATCGTCTTATTAAAACATCCCAGCGAGTTCTGAGGAACAGATTCACATCAGCTTGACACAGAGCAGAGAAACACAAGTTTCCATCCAACAGTCCAACTGATTATGGCCACTTCCAAACCATGTGACACCTGAGATTCATCAGCGTGAAACACAGTCAGTGTGAACATCTGTGCATGTTGTGGTTTTGGACTCACAGCAGCTCCAGAGAGGCCAGACCATCAAACACTCCGCTGGGCAGCTCCGTGATCTTATTCCCATACAGAACCCTGCACACAAAGACCGGGTTATAGTCAGACATATTCAATCAGTAGGGTGTAGGATTATCTATTTGTAACACCATAAACAGCAGTAAGACAACGTACAACCTGCACGCACACACACACACACACACACACACACAGTCTAGGCATAGGAACCTGCAGGCCTCCCGCTGACATCGTGTGCAACTCCTGATATTTCATAAAGAATCAGTGTTTACAGAGGAGCAGGCGCCACTTCTGAATTATTCATGCCAACAGACGCAAGAACACACACATGCAGCGCAAACATATGGAGGTATAGACAGACTTAATACTGACATATGTAAACACATATTGGTAGAGTTATTCACACACACACTGTGTGTTACTCACAGGGAGTTGAGAGCTCGGAGGCCGTGGAAAGCATCAGGAGCGATCTCAGATATCTGGTTGTTACTCAGGTCTCTGGGAATGAAACAGAAAACACACACAGACTTTAGTCCCAGCAGCCAGAGACACACTTCATAAGGAACAGTGTGAAGGACGTGGCGGTGTATAGCGGTAGATCCCCCTGATCGGTACACACTGGTCCTTTAAAGCTCAAGTAAGAATCCTGGTATCATATGAAACTAAAACTCCTGATGAATCCATCGCTACCAAAGAGGTCCAAAGAGCTACTGAATGCTTCGTCTTTATTCTGATGTGAGAGTGAAGAAGGCTGCAGCCGACTTCACCATCTCACTCTGTAACCCGTCACAGCAGGACTCACTCTGTAACCCGTCACCATCTCTCTCTGTAACCCGTCACAGCAGGACTCACTCTGTAACCCGTCACCATCTCACTCTGTAACCCGTCACCATCTCACTCTGTAACCCGTCACAGCAGGACTCACTCTGTAACCCGTCACCATCTCACTCTGTAACCCGTCACCATCTCTCTCTGTAACCCGTCACAGCAGGACTCACTCTGTAACCCGTCACCATCTCACTCTGTAACCCGTCACCATCTCACTCTGTAACCCGTCACCATCTCTCTCTGTAACCCGTCACCATCTCACTCTGTAACCCGTCACCATCTCTCTCTGTAACCCGTCACCATCTCACTCTGTAACCCGTCACCATCTCACTCTGTAACCCGTCACCATCTCTCTCTGTAACCCGTCACAGCAGGACTCTCTCTGTAACCCGTCACCATCTCTCTCTGTAACCCGTCACCATCTCACTCTGTAACCCGTCACCATCTCACTCTGTAACCCGTCACCATCTCTCTCTGTAACCCGTCACCATCTCTCTCTGTAACCCGTCACCATCTCACTCTGTAACCCGTCACCATCTCTCTCTGTAACCCGTCACCATCTCTCTCTGTAACCCGTCACCATCTCACTCTGTAACCCGTCACCATCTCTCTCTGTAACCCGTCACAGCAGGACTCATGCTGTTACCATGGTTACAGTTTCATCTTAAATAAACAGATCAGTGGTTCTCTTTTGTTTCTATCAGATCAGGAACATCTCAAAGATTACATCATTACTCTCTCCTGCAGTTTGAGACAAGTTAGATTTATATTTAGGATTATTTTAACGCCACTCAGGATGAAATTTAACTTCACAATAACCAAATATGAAGTAAAAAATGAAGTGAATTACATAATATTAGGGACAACTTTGCCCAAATGTTTATTGTAACATAAGATACTTCCGCATGTCGTCACTAGCTAGCAGACCGAGCATCTTCTCTGAGCATCCCGACAGCAAACTCAATCTGAGTTCTGTTGGTTCCTCTCTCCTGATCTGACGTTAACGTGAGAGACGTTCGGTTCATTATTAAAAACAAACAAAAGAGGTTACTAATTATTTTCAGATTATAAAATGTCAAAAAACTAATTTCTACTTCCCATGTCTTACTAATTTAAGACTTTTGAAAGATTGATTTAAGACCGATTAATAAATTAAATTCTCTGTAAGACTTTTTTTTAATAATTTTTATTTAAGAAAAAGAATATTATTCACAGATATTGCCTAGACAAAATAATGTATAATAACATAACTGCACAGGGAATGATGGTTCAAAATTAAGTTATAAGATTTTTTTTTTTTAAATAAGTAAATCAAAATAAAAAATAACATAACGTAAATAATCAAAATTAAAAAATAAATAAATAAAATAAAACAAAAATAAATGAATAAAGAATAAAAAAGACAGCAAACACATAATTAATTAAATAAAACATATATACAGATTAATTATTTTAACATTTTGCAACATACATTCTTTGAAATATAAACAAATGTGTGGATGTTAAAGTGTATTTCCTGTTTTGTCTACAAAAGAATCTCTTTCCTGTTTTGTTCAAAATGCTGCTGCCGGGATTTTGACTTGAACTTAAAAACAATCCTTGTATGCCGGATAGTGGCTTCCTATGCTTTTAGAATAAATATAAAATGTTATTAGTAACTTTATATATATATATATATATATATATATATATATACATTATATTCCCCGTAGCATCGGCAGATTGGATCTTTACTTCTAATGGTTGAAAGGGGCTCCTCCAGTCTGCTGCTGCCTGTTATTGGTGTTTAATAATACTTTATATTAGCTTATGACTGGTTGTTTTCATCTATGTGTTTGTGATTGTTTTATTATTTGATTATTTATTGACTTGAATCTGAATCTGTTTCACAGCGTTGTTGAAATCTCTGTGTTGTTGTAAAGACCTTTGTAATTATATTTAACCAGAGAGCTCCGTATTAAATTCAGAGTGTTATTGTTGTGATTGAGGACTGAGTCTGTGAGGAGATGAGAAAGTGTTTAATGATTATATGTTCTTTCTTTATGGAACATTTTCTGGGGTCAAACATACATGAATGGTTTTATTGTTCATTTTTTCTAATCCCCAAAATCAAATCTAATAAAAACAAACGTTTATAAAAATGAGAAAGTCCTCGTTATGTGAACGGCGGGCTCTCAGATCTCTGATCTGGTCTGAACGGGCCAAACCTCAACATGTCACATTATAAAAGCCTTGTTCTGCTGCCACATGTCAGTCCCAAAGACAAAACCACTTAAAGCAGCCTAGTAATGTAATCAACCCGCAGCCTGAAGGCTCGGACGGACTCACAGTGATGACGTAGGAGGACGAGAGAAGGATAAGATTGAGAGGAAAAGGAAAACCACAGAGAGACAACGATGGAGAGAGAGAGAGAGAACGTCTGAGGATGGAAACGGGCAACAGAAAAGAGAAAGCAGTGAGAGAGAACAGAAGGAAAGGCACAAAGAAAATAAAGCTATGAACATTATTATTGTGGTCAAATGTGCTTTTTAATCATATTCAGCAGATCACAGTGACGTGAGCTCGATTCATCATGCAAGACCCTTAAAAGGCCTCTGATGGGGGGACTGCGTCTCGCTATGCAGGCTGACATAAATCAAGCGCTCCTCCATGCTCAAACTCCACCGGGGCTGTTTGTTATGTCGAGCGGGAAGAAACCCACAGCTCGGAGAACAGTGGAGACGGAGGAAGAAGAAGAAGAAGAAGAAGAAGAGGAAGAAGAGGAAGAAGAGGAAGAAGAGAGCGATCCAGCTGGCAGATCACAGTTTAAAACACTGACGTTTTCCCCAGAGGCACCGGAGGCACCGGAGGCACCGGAGGCACCGGAGGCACCGGAGGCACCGGAGGCACCGGCCCTCCGGAGGCACCGGCCAGCTACTCTGGCTGGATGCTGTTAGTCTAGCTGACTTTTAAACTACTGTAAGGTAGCCCACACTTCCTTCTACCCAGCTCCTTATTCTGAGGCATCTCCACATGGGATGGGTCCCCTCCTGTTTAACCTGGTTAAGGGTTCAGTCTCTGTTGTCTTATATCA
>NW_027428143.1:7500-21486 GCF_043250625.1 Sebastes fasciatus | reverse complement strand
GGAAGAGGAGAGGAGAGAGAAGAGGAGAGGGAAGAGGAGAGGAGAGAGAAGAGGAGAGGGAAGAGGAGAGGAGAGGAAGAGGAGAGAAGAGGAGAGAGAAGAGGAGAGGAGAGGAAGAGGAGAGGAGAGAGAAGAGGAGAGAAGAGGAGAGAGAAGAGGAGAGGAGAGAGGAGAGGAGAGAGAAGAGGAGAGGAAGAGGAGAGGAGAGGAAGAGGAGAGAGAAGAGGAGAGGAGAGGAGGAGAGAGAGAGAAGAGGAGAGAGAAGAGGAGAGGAGAGAGAAGAGAGAGAGAAGAGGAGAGAGAAGAGGAGAGGAGAGAGGAGAGGAAGAGAAGAGAGAGAGGGAGAGAGAGAAGAGCCTCCTCTGACGGGGTAGAGAGATTCCTGCTGAGACAACATGATCCTTTTTAATATGAGTAATATCTGGAGGGAGATCAGTCCTTTTGCTGTAACTGAAAAAGCAGTTTGAGTAAAGTAAACGTTGTGGATGAATGTTTTATATTTCCCGTCTCTCCTCGTTGATGATCCTGTTTGTCGGACTTCTTTATGAGCTGTCAGAATAAATAGTTTAAACCTGCAGTATCTTATAAAGTAAACAAGCACAACATAAACAACAACATCAAAGTTGTATTTTTTGATAATATTGTAATAGTGGTAGGAGTTTGTTTTTTTTGTCCTGTGCTTTAAGAGCTGGTCTAGCATACTGCAAATACATCGCTTTAACTGCTGCATACTGCATACTACGGAGGAGCGCAGTATGTATTGTATACTGCATGCTGCGTTCCTGAGTAGTATGCAGTATGCGGTTTCGAATACAGCCAGTCAAGTCAGCACACTGACACACTGACAGCTGTTGTTGCCTGTTGGGCTGCAGTTTGCCATGTTATGATGGGAGCATGTTGTTTTATGCTGAATGCAGTACCTGTGAGGGTTTCTGATCAATATCTGTTATTGATTTGTGTTCATTGATTAACTATAGTAAATATATCCATATATATTAGTCCTCTCCCATGTTGATAAGAGGATTACATACTGCACTAATCTCCTTGAAGGTTCATTATGAACAGATAGAACATCAGAGATCAATGTGATTAACTCTTTAAATTGATTGACAGCTCTGATGTGGACATTTCAACATGAAGACTTCACATTCATAACTTCCTGAGGTGAAGGTTGTGTTTGTACTCACAGCTGAAAATCAGCAGCTGAAACATCTGAAACAGTGAAAACAGTGAACAGTTGAAGTTCAGTTAAAACACAGATCCTGAAGAGTGAGTCAGAGTGGAAGGACTGGAAGACGTTCCAGAATGACCAGTGAAGGTAACGAGGTGTGTTGTGGTGTCGGGGTGAACTGGTGTTTTCTGGGAGACCTGAGGTCACTTCCTGTCCTGTACTGGTTTGGTGACTCCCAGTGGGAGGAGCTGCCAACACTGACTGCTCGGTCTTATTCCTCCAACACACCCATACAGATGTGTATCTGTACATATGAACTCCCTCCCGGCTGTGATGGAGAAAGAGAGCGCAGTGACTGGTGTTTGCTGTTAGAGAGGTTTAACCAGACGTCCTCCAGCTGTCAGCAGCCAATCAGGAGAGCTGACCCCCTGACCCACCACACTTTAAGATGACATGAAGAAACACATCATTACAAGATAAAGACTCCCTTATAGCCTGAACTCTGGAGGAAGTCAGTAACCATGGGGACAAGTTCTGTTCATGGTTTGACCAACGTCATCTCCATAGCAACAGCAGCTGAGGCTCATGGGTAATGTAGTCCAGCTAATGTTCAGAACATGTCCGTTTCAGTTGAACAGCCAACGTTCAGGACTTAAACACCACAGTACCAGCAAGTCTTTCATTTGAGAAGTGAATATCTTAGGAAAGGTAAAGGAATACGTTGTGAATATTTAATTCATACGTTTATTTATAAATGTTTCACTGGGAAGGTATTTAAACTTACATTTCCTCATTATGTTGTTGTCGCAGGGTTCTATTTCAAAACTCCGTGCAACATGAAAACACTGGCGTAGTCGGAAAACGTTGTATTAATCCCTTTTATTATGCCGGCCTCCCAAAGTGCAATCATTGCTTAATATTTACAAAAAGTGAAAAAATAGAAAATAAGCTCTGTACAAAACATCAAATAGCACTGAAAATAGAGTTCCACTATAACTCCATGCTTCTCTTTCAGAACAGGCAAAAACAATGCAATCTACAGTATATGTTACCTTCCTGAGGGTTACCTTCTCTGTAAACACTTCAAGGTCAGACTGACTTCAGCCGCCGCCCCCCCCCGGGCGTATTACTTACACAGAAAAATAACAATTAACAACATTCTTCATCATAAAAGATATTTATAGCCCCTTTAACCTAGGCATATTTTACATATAAATTATATACCTCTGTCTAAACATCCCCCCCCCAACCAAAACAAGTTCATTTGCAACAAAATCACAATTCAAAATAATAAACATATTTAAACTGATCACATGATCTCAAAACGCGCGAGAGCACCCTTTATAACGGGGGATTGTTACGGCCCTGTTCGCTCGTCAAACCCGTGAATGGGACATGACAGGATGGACAGGATGGACATGACAGGATGGACAGGATGGACAGGATGGACATGACAGGATGGACAGGATGGACACGCAGCGTTTCAGCAGCTGGTGAGTGAGAATAATGTTTGTGTGAATATATGCGTATAGGAAACAGCAGAACAATCAAGTGTGCACCTTTGGTCGCACTACTGACAAACAGTTTAGGGAAGAGGGAGATGTCGCGATGCGTTTTAACTACGGAGTGAATCAGGAAGGGAGCGGAGAAATGTTTGGCGTGTGTGTGTGTTTGTGTGTGTGCCTGCGGTGATGTGTGTGCGCTGCCCACAGTCAGTGACGGCTACTCCGTCACAGTTGTCAAAAAGTTTTCCAGTAAAATACTGAATTAAATAAATGTTTTGGTCATTTTCTGATGAATAAACACTGAAAACACTAAACCTTTGTTTTAAAGTTCAAAGGAAAGGTTAAGCTTTAGAAACAGGTTCTCATTAAAGTCTGTTTTTAAACACGTTGAAAGGGTTAAAGTTTCTGTATTGATTCCTCCTGATCAGAGTGATCAGAAGACAGTTTAAAGGTAAGTGATGGAGGACTACATCTACAGTCCTCTCTCTGTAAATCTATTGTAAAGTTGATCTGGAGTTAGATGAAGCTTCATCAGGAGGAGGTCTTTAAAGTTACTCTCTGTTGACTGAGTCTGCAGCTCAGCCTGGACACAAGGACAGGAGTCAGGTTAGAAACAGACGTCTTCACTCTTCATGAACAGCTGCAGCTCTCATCCTGTCCATGTACTCAGGGGAGTGGGAGTGTTTTACTAAGAGAGATCTGAAGAAAGGTGAACCTGTCCTTTAAAGGAGACGTATACGTGTTCTCCATCTGGCTCTCTGGAGTTCCTACCAACCCTCAAACTGTGAAATCAGACAACCAGTCAGGTTATTATGGGATGGGATTCAACCAGCCAATCACACCTGTCTCCCCTTCTTATGTCACAGCCTCATTAGAATATACCGCCCACAGCTGGAGAACTACCTTTACTCAGGTGAACCATGTTTTCCTCTCCAGCCAATCAGAGCAGACTGGGCTTTTTAGGGAGGGGCTCTTAAAGAGACAGGAGCTAAACCGGAGCGGTTCAGACGGTGAATACAGGGATCGAAAAACGAGTCTTTACATGTTCAACACATCTGGAAGACAGAATCTTTATTTATTTATTTCAGCATCATTTCAGTGAATATATTTGATCATTTATCAGTTTAATGAGTAAACTGGATTTAATCTGCAGCAAAGAATGAAGGAAAGCTGTTAAACAGTGAGAGAGACAGCAGTGATATCACTATAGATAACTATATACCAGGTGATGACATCATCAGCCCCAACCAATCAGCTGCACTCGTTTCCTTTGATGAGGAAGAAGGTTCCAGCAGCCACACCGAGCAGACCCACCGTCAGACCCAGTCCACAGAACACTGATGGGCCAATACCGGGCTGAGGCTTCTCCACATCTGGACACAGAAAACACACAGAGACACGAATCACTCCTCCACATCTGGACACAGAAAACACAGAGACATTCAGCTTCACCTCCACATCTGGACACAGAAAACACACAGAGACACTAATCACTCTTCCACATCTGGACACAGAAAACACACAGAGACACTAATCACTCCTCCACATCTGGACACAGAGACATTCAGCTTCACCTTCACATCTGGAGACAGAAAACACACAGAGACACTAATCACTCTTCCACATCTGGACACAGAAAACACAGAGACATTCAGCTTCACCTCCACATCTGGACAGAAAAAACAGAGACACTAATCACTCCTCCACATCTGGACACAGAAACATTCAGCTTCACCTCCACATCTGGAGACAGAAAACATTAATCAAACCTTCACATCTGGAGACAGAAAACACTAATCACTCCTCCACATCTGGACACAGAAAACACACAGAGACACTAATCACTGCTCCACATCTGGACACAGATACATTCAGCTTCACCTCCACATCTGGAGACATAAACATTCAGCTTCACCTCCACATCTGGAGACAGAAACACACAGAAACATTCAGCTTCACCTCCACATCTGGAGACAGAAAACATTAATCAAACCTTCACATCTGGAGACAGAAAACACTAATCACTCCTCCACATCTGGACACAGAAAACACACAGACACTAATCACTCCTCCACATCTGGACACAGAAACATTCAGCTTCACCTTCACATCTGGAGACAGAAACACACAGACACTAATCACACCTCCACATCTGGAGACAGAAACATTCAGCTCCACCTCCACATCTGGAGACAGAAACATTCAGCTTCAGCTCCACCTCCACATCTGAAGACAGAAACACAGAAACATTCAGCTTCAGCTCCACCTCCACATCTGGAGACAGAAACATTCAGCTTCAGCTCCACCTCCACATCTGGAGACAGAAACACACAGAAACATTCAGCTTCACCTCCACATCTGGACACAGAAAACATTCAGCTTCACCTCCACATCTGGAGACAGAAACATGCAGCTTCACCTCCACATCTGGAGACAGATCAGCTGTAGTTTGGTCAGTTCATCAGGTGTCTGTATTGATCTGTATTGATCTGTCTGTAGTTTGGTCAGTTCATCAGGTGTCTGTATTGATCTGTCTGTGTCTGTCTGTAGTCTGTCTGTAGTTTGTTTAGATGTTAATAAAGTGTTTCTCACCCCAGATTCTGGTCAGTGGTTGCTCCAGGGCCAGATGTTCCACCTCACAGCTGTAGATGTCTCCCAGCTGTGGGGTGAACTTCAGTGTGGAGAACTGGTTGTAGGTTCCGTCTTTGTTGATCATGGGAACATTGATGCTGGTTCCTACGGTGACCTTCTCTCCGTTCTTTGTCCAGGAGACGTTAACAGGAGCAGGAAAGAACCCAGTCACATGACAGATGAGGATGTTCTCCTGTCCCAGATCCACGTTGTCATGAGTGTAGATCATCGGACTGGACGGAGCATCTGAACAGAAACACAGCTCTTATTATATTCTATTATATTAATGTCTTCTATACTGTTCATGTTCTCTGAGATTCTGAGCTCTTTGTGTTTTGCTGATTGAGAGTGTTGACTATCCTAGTGGGGGACACTAAATAAATACCTTCAGTTAGGTTACCTCACTAGGACGTTTAGGTGTTCGTGCAAGGATCTTGCCTGCCTAACGACGGCCTAACGACAGCCTAACGATAGCCTAACGATAGCCTAACGACGGCCTAACGACAGCTTAACGATAGCCTAACGATAGCCTAACGATAGTCTAACGACGGCCTAACGACGGTCTAACGACAGCCTAACGATAGCCTAGCAACGGCCTAACGATAGCCTAACGATAGCCTAACGACGGCCTAACGACAGCCTAACGATAGCCTAACGACAGCCTAACGACAGCCTAACGATAGCCTAGCAACGGCCTAACGATAGCCTAACGATAGCCTAACGACAGCCTAACGATAGCCTAGCAACAGCCTAACGATAGCCTAACGACAGCCTAACGATAGCCTAACGACGGCCTAACGATTGCCTAACGACGGCCTAATGACGGCCTAGCGACGGCCTATCGTTAGACTATCGTTAGGCCGTTGTTAGACTATCTTTATCGCCTAACGATAGTCTAACAACGGCCTAACACCTGGAGGCTTTATCTAGTTATTCTATTCATTTGTTGATTTTCACTGAAACCCTTTATACCCGTTTCTTTTGGTCTATTTCATTTGGGGAAACTATAAAGGAAAAATAAAAAGTATATTTCAGTTTCCTTAATTGTTTGTTATTTTAGAGAACTTGTTCATTATTATTATTATTATTATTATTAAGGAGGCATTTTATTTTGTATTATTAAGAGGATGGGAGCTGGTTCTCGGTCTCTCTGCCTGATCAACTGAAGTCTGAGGGGAATCTGTACCGTCATGAAGAATGACAGCTCAGCCTTCAAGTCGTAGATCAGGTGATAGTAAATAACTTGTACGTGAGGAGAAATGAATGAGGGGGTTTGTTTGGCAGCACTGAAGGAAAGGACTGTTTGTATGGATGTTGATGAAATGAGTTCCATCATTCATGTTCCCTTCAGGATGAACCATCAGAACTCTAATGACCCTCTGCCTTCTCCTCTGTAGCGCCACCATCAGGTCACCATGGTAACACAATATGCAACAACATAAACAAAATGTATTTTACACATGTTGCTGCAATGCAAATTTAGTTGTCATGCTAACAACATTTCACACACACACATATACATGCAGGTGCTATGTTATGTTATGTTCTGCTCTGCTCTGCTCTGCTCTGCTATGCTATGCTATGTTATGCTATGCTATGTTATGTTATGCTATGTTATGTTATGTTATGCTATGCTATGCTATGCTATGTTATGTTATGCTGTTATGTTATGCTATGCTATGTTATGTTATGCTGTTATGTTATGCTATGCTATGCTATGTTATGTTATGCTATGCTATGTTATGCTATGCTATGTTATGCTATGTTATGTTATGCTATGCTATGTTATGTTATGCTATGCTATGCTATGCTATGTTATGTTATGCTATGTTATGTTGTTATGCTATGTTATGTTATGCTATGTTATGTTATGCTATGCTATGTTATGCTATGTTATGTTATGCTATGCTATGTTATGTTATGCTATGCTATGTTATGCTATGCTATGCTATGTTATGTTATGTTATGCTATGCTATGTTATGCTATGCTAGCTGTGTTTGTGCTATGTTATGCTATGCTATGCTATGCTATGATGTGTTGTGTTGTGCTGTGCTGTGCTGTGCTATGCTATGTTATGTTATGTTATGTTATGCTATGCTATGCTATGATGTGTTGTGTTGTGCTGTGCTGTGCTATGCTATGCTGTGATGTGTTGTGTTGTGTTGTGTTGTGCTGTGCTGTGCTGTGCTATGCTATGTTATGCTATGCTATGTTATGTTATAGCACAGCACAACACAACACATCATAGCATAGCATAGCATAGCACAAACACAGCTAGCATAGCATAACATAGCATAGCATAACATTCTATGCTATGTTATGTTATGCTATGCTATGTTATGCTATGCTAGCTGTGTTTGTGCTATGCTATGCTATGCTATGATGTGTTGTGTTGTGCTGTGCTATGCTATGCTCTGCTAGCTGTGTTCATGCTATGCTATGTTATGCTATGCTAGCTGTGTTATGCTAATGAAGGAACATGGTGCAACAGCGTGGCTCACAGAGAACAGATTGAAGCATGTAGAAGTTCTCTTATGAAGGTTTTAGATGTTTCTAGAGGAACACTGTCTGTCTGTTCTATAATCAATAATCAATATCTCATAGTTCAGTTTGGTCTAAACACAACGTGTTAATAGAAAACAACAAACATCCTGAATTAGAAGAGCAGCAGCTAAATACAGTCAGGTAACACAGATCAATGGCTGCTTTAAGGATCAATGTAATACAGATCAATATTCTATTAATGACAGGAAGACATCAGTTAGTTTAAACAGCTGGAGACAGATCAGAGAGAAGAATGAGACGAGTTAGTCTTTACCCTTCTCCAGGGGGAAGTCCTTCAAGGCTCTACGATCATTTTGAAGGTTCGTTCTGCAGATCTGTAGCTCAGCCTTAGCATTTTCTAAACCTCCTGGGTAGCTAATATGATCTACAAAACGGGGCTGAGGATCGACTTCTCTGTTGTTCATGAAGTCTGCGTACCAGACCTCTTCACCATCCAGTCCATACATCTTCTCTCCATCAACGTCTGAACAGCCACCGATACTAATGTCCTCATGTAGAACTGAAGAGAAACAGAAGGATCAGCTACTGACACACTGTCTGTTGATCAGTCAGTTATCAATGTGAGACAGGATCTTACCTTCAGCTGAGACACAGAGGACTCCAGAGAGGACGAGGACCACGATCATCTTCATCATCTTCATCTGTAGACCTGAACCCGTCTGTAGACCTGAACCCGTCTGTAGACCTGAACCCGTCTGTAGACCTGAACCCGTCTGTAGACTCTCTGTAGACCTGAACCCGTCTGTAGACCTGAACCCCTCTGTAGACTCTCTGTAGACCTGAACCCGTCTGTAGACTCTCTGTAGACCTGAACCCGTCTGTAGACCTGAACCCGTCTGTAGACTCTCTGTAGACCTGAACCCGTCTGTAGACTCTCTGTAGACCTGAACCCCTCTGTAGACTCTCTGTAGACCTGAACCCGTCTGTAGACCTGAACCCGTCTGTAGACCTGAACCCCTCTGTAGACTCTCTGTAGACCTGAACCCGTCTGTAGACTCTCTGTAGACCTGAACCCGTCTGTAGACTCTCTGTAGACCTGAACCCCTCTGTAGACTCTCTGTAGACCTGAACCCGTCTGTAGACCTGAACCCGTCTGTAGACCTGAACCCCTCTGTAGACTCTCTGTAGACCTGAACCTGTCTGTAGACCTGACCCCTCTGAGGAGACTGACAGTAACTCCAGCAGCAGCAGCTGATCTCTTAGACACACAGAGAGCAGCAGCCAATCAGAGAGCAGAGAGACGTGCTGTCATGTGTTACCAGGTAGAGGCCGTCTGCTGCTGCTGCTGCTGCTGCTCACATCAACTGCACTTTACAGACATGATGACAGCTGCAGATCAATAATCAATACTGGATCCATAGAGGCTTTTCAAAATAAAGGTTAGATTGAAACTTTGTATCATTCTGAGTTTTTCAAAGTAAAGTCTTTCAAACGTAAACGTTGAATTCAGTTTCATCTCCAACATGTCAGATTAAATACATTGATACCAAAGATGAAGATAATATGAATATAATATGAATATGTAGTCTTTTCCAGAGTCAGGAATGTGAAGTAAAGTCCCCTCTCAGAGAGTGGAACTCCCATCATCATGTTTCTACTGAACACAACCATCCAACAGGTGAAGAGGTGAGAGAGTTCACCTGATCTCTAGACGTTACATTAAAGACCACTGAGTGAGCTGCTGGAGAGACGCCTCCTCTACTCTCCATCGTCTCTCACCGTCAGGGAGGTGCTGCTTATATCCTCTGTCTCCAGGTAGCTGCTCCTCATGTCTCATGTCTCTGTGGTGGACGCTCCGTACAGTCTATACCTGAGAGCGTCCCCGCTGCTCAGAGGGACAGTAATCAAGTGAATGTCCTCGTCTCCATCCGGGACGACTGACTGGCTCATTTCATCTCCACTAATCAGCCGGTCCTCGTCCATGTGGCGGCGCTCTCCACCAGGATGTTCACAATTACCCGTTAACCGTTAACCGTTAACCGTTAACCGTTAACCCACATTAAGCATCTTAACCGTTAACCGTTAACCTACATTAAGCATCTTAACCGTTAACCGTTAACCTACATTAAGCATCTTAACCGTTAACCAACATTAAGCATCTTAACTGTTAACCTACATTAAACATCTTAACCGTTAACCGTTAACCTACATTAAGCATCTTAACCGTTAACCGTTAACCTACATTAAGCATCTTAACCGTTAACCAACATTAAGCATCTTAACTGTTAACCTACATTAAACATCTTAACCGTTAACCAACATTAAGCATCTTAACTGATTAACACTATCTGTCCGCCACCAAAAACAACACACACAGTCTGCTACAGCTACGTTCACAGCTACAACACCACCAACAACACACACACGGTCTGCTACAGCTACGTTCACAGCTACAATGCCACCAACACACACACGGTCTGCTACAGCTACGTTCACAGCTACACCACCAACACACACGGTCTGCTACAGCTACGTTCACAGCTACAACGCTACCAACACACACACAGTCTGTTACAGCTACGTTCACAGCTACAACCCCACCAACACACACACACTGTCTGCTACAGCTACGTTCACAGCTACAACGCCACCAAACAACACACACACGGTCTGCTACAGCTACGTTCACAGCTACAACACCACCAACAACACACACACAGTCTGCTACAGCTACGTTCACAGCTACAACGCCACCAAACAACACACACACGGTCTGCTACAGCTACGTTCACAGCTACAACGCCACCAAACAACACTCACACTGTCTGCTACAGCTACGTTCACAGCTACAACACAAACAACACTCACACTGTCTGCTACAGCTACGTTCACAGCGACAACGCCACCAAACAACACTCACACGGTCTGCTACAGCTACGTTCACAGCTACAACGCCACCAACAACACACACACTGTCTGCTACAGCTACGTTCACAGCTACAACACCAACAACACACACACTGTCTGCTACAGCTACGTTCACAGCTACAACACCAACAACAACACACACACAGTCTGCTACAGCTACGTTCACAGCTACAACGCCACCAAACAACACTCACACGGTCTGCTACAGCTACGTTCACAGCTACAACGCCACCAACAACACACACACAGTCTGCTACAGCTACGTTCACAGCTACAACACCAACAACAACACACACACGGTCTGCTACAGCTACGTTCACAGCTACAACACAAACAACACACACACTGTCTGCTACAGCTACGTTCGCAGCTACAACACCACCAACAACACACACACTGTCTGCTACAGCTACGTTCACAGCTACAACACCAACAACAACACACACACAGTCTGCTACAGCTACGTTCACAGCTACAACGCCACCAACAACACACACACGGTCTGCTACAGCTACGTTCACAGCTACAACGCCACCAACAACACACACACTGTCTGCTACAGCTACGTTCACAGCTACAACACCAACAACAACACACACACAGTCTGCTACAGCTACGTTCACAGCTACAACGCCACCAAACAACACACACACGGTCTGCTACAGCTACGTTCACAGCTACAACGCCACCAAACAACACTCACACTGTCTGCTACAGCTACGTTCACAGCTACAACGCCACCAAACAACACTCACACTGTCTGCTACAGCTACGTTCACAGCTACAACACCAACAACACACACACTGTCTGCTACAGCTACGTTCACAGCTACAACACCAACAACAACACACACACAGTCTGCTACAGCTACGTTCACAGCTACAACACCAACAACAACACACACACAGTCTGCTACAGCTACGTTCACAGCTACAACGCCACCAACAACACACACACTGTCTGCTACAGCTACGTTCACAGCTACAACACCAACAACACACACACTGTCTGCTACAGCTACGTTCACAGCTACAACACCAACAACAACACACACACTGTCTGCTACAGCTACGTTCACAGCTACAACACCAACAACAACACACACACGGTCTGCTACAGCTACGTTCACAGCTACAACACCACCAACAACACACACACTGTCTGCTACAGCTACGTTCAAATCAAATCAAATCAAATCAATTTATTTTTGTATAGCGTCAAATCACAACAGAAGTTATCTCAAGACGCTTTATATGTAGAGCAGGTCTATGACCGTACACCATAGTTTTGAGACCCAACAGGATCCACCAAGCGCACTGTGGCCAGTGCACACACACAGTCTGCTACAGCTACGTTCACAGCTACAACGCCACCAACAACACACACACGGTCTGCTACAGCTACGTTCACAGCTACAACACCAACAACAACACACACACAGTCTGCTACAGCTACGTTCACAGCTACAACACCAACAACACACACACTGTCTGCTACAGCTACGTTCACAGCTACAACACCACCAACAACACACACACGGTCTGCTACAGCTACGGTCACAGCTACAACACCAACAACAACACACACACTGTCTGCTACAGCTACGTTCACAGCTACAACACCACCACCAACACACACACTGTCTGCTACAGCTACGTTCACAGCTACAACACCACCAACAACACACACACGGTCTGCTACAGCTACGTTCACAGCTACAACGCCACCAAACAACACACACACACTGTCTGCTACAGCTACGTTCACAGCTACAACACCACCAACAACACACACACAATCTGCTACAGCTACGTTCACAGCTACAACGCCACCAAACAACACACACACGGTCTGCTACAGCTACGGTCACAGCTACAACACCAACAACAACACACACACTGTCTGCTACAGCTACGTTCACAGCTACAACACCACCACCAACACACACACTGTCTGCTACAGCTACGTTCACAGCTACAACACCACCAACAACACACACACGGTCTGCTACAGCTACGTTCACAGCTACAACGCCACCAAACAACACACACACACAGTCTGTTACAGCTACGTTCACAGCTACAACACCAACAACACACACACACACTGTCTGCTACAGCTACGTTCACAGCTACAACACCACCAACAACACACACACAATCTGCTACAGCTACGTTCACAGCTACAACGCCACCAAACAACACACACACGGTCTGCTACAGCTACGTTCACAGCTACAACGCCACCAAACAACACTCACACGGTCTGCTACAGCTACGTTCACAGCTACAACGCCACCAACAACACACACACTGTCTGCTACAGCTACGTTCACAGCTACAACATCAACAACACACACACACAGTCTGCTACAGCTACGTTCACAGCTACAACACCAACAACACACACACTGTCTGCTACAGCTACGTTCACAGCTACAACACCAACAACAACACACACACGGTCTGTCGGAAACTCTCTGAAGTTACGCCGCGCTGACGGAGCGTATGTGTGTGACTACAGCGAGCACGGAGCCTCCGGCAACGCTAGAGCTGCTAACATAGCACAAACACTCACACTGTCTGTTGGACAATCGCTTTCGTTAATCTGGACAGACACACAGCGGACAACCTGCTGAACTAAACTAAATGTGCGGTGGAGACTTTTACTGGGAAAGTGGCTGCATGTCCGCGACACTACACACAGCATCGTAGCTGCTAAGCTAACGCTCCCGGACGGTGAACTGGAGACAGTGAACGCAGCATCGTAGCTCCCTGACGGTGAACTGGAGACAGTGAATGCAGCATCGTAGCTCCCTGACGGTGAACTGGAGACTCAGCTGTCTGTCAGCCGGTTCACCGCTGCCTTTGAGGCCCTAATCTTGTGGGTTAACGGTTAATAATAATCGGTTAACGAGGGTCGGTTATCGGTTAAGAACATTTTTCTAAATGAGCATCTCTAGTGTCAATGCGAGCGACAGAGCAACAATAGTATCAGGGCGTCTGACAAAAGCTCAGCTAAAACGTGGCGTGACGCCGCGCCGCGTGGCGTTGCATCACGCCGCGTCGCGTGTCGTTGCATCCAGTTAGAACACTCCAATAGAAAACAATGTAATCAAGCTGGTTCTGTCGCTGCCGCTCGCTCACGTCACGTCCAGTTAGAACACGGTGTGATGCTCCGTGTCCACAGAGGAGTTATTAACGAGAGGGATCTCCTCGCTTCCCGTCATCGGACGCTTGACGGG
>NW_027428142.1:17500-21510 GCF_043250625.1 Sebastes fasciatus | reverse complement strand
CGACCAGAAACCAAGATGGAGAATACCAGAAACCAAGATGGAGACGACCAGAAACCAAGATGGAGACGACCAGAAACCAAGATGGAGACGACCAAAAACCAAGATGGAGACGACCAGAAACCAAGATGGAGACGACTATAAACCAAGATGGAGACGACCAAAAACCAAAATGGAGACGACCAAAAACCAAGATGGAGACGACTAAAAACCAAGATGGAGATGACCAAAAACCAAGATGGAGACGACTATAAACCAAGATGGAGACGACCAGAAACCAAGATGGAGACTACCAGAAACCAAGATGGAGACGACCAGAAACCAAGATGGAGACGACCAGAAACCAAGATGGAGACGACCAGAAACCAAGATGGAGACGACCAAAAACCAAGATGGAGACGACCAGAAACCAAGATGGAGACGACTAAAAACCAAGATGGAGACGACCAGAAACCAAGATGGAGACGACTATAAACCAAGATGGAGACGACTATAAACCAAGATGGAGACGACCAAAAACCAAAATGGAGACGACCAAAAACCAAGATGGAGACGACTAAAAACCAAGATGGAGACGACCAAAAACCAAGATGGAAACGACTAAAAACCAAGATGGAGACGACCAAAAACAAAGATGGAGACGACTATAAACCAAGATGGAGACGACCAAAAACCAAGATGGAGACGACTAAAAACCAAGATGGAGACGACTAAAAACCAAGATGGAGACGACCAAAAACCAAGATGGAGACGACTATAAACCAAGATGGAGACGACTATAAACCAAGATGGAGACGACCAAAAACCAAGATGGAGACGACTATAAACCAAGATGGAGACGACTATAAACCAAGATGGAGACGACCAAAAACCAAGATGGAGACGACTAAAAACCAAGATGGAGACGACTAAAAACCAAGATGGAGACGACTAAAAACCAAGATGGAGACGACTAAAAACCAAGATGGAGACGACTAAAAACCAAGATGGAGACGACTAAAAACCAAGATGGAGACGACCAAAAACCAAGATGGAGACGACTATAAACCAAGATGGAGACGACCAAAAACCAAGATGGAGACGACCAAAAACCAAGATGGAGACGACTATAAACCAAGATGGAGACGACTATAAACCAAGATGGAGACGACTAAAAACCAAAATGGAGACGACCAGAAACCAAGATGGAGACGACCAAAGACCAAGATGGAGACGACTATAAACCAAGATGGAGACGACTATAAACCAAGATGGAGACGACCAAAAACCAAAATGGAGACGACCAGAAACCAAGATGGAGACGACCAAAGACCAAGATGGAGACGACCAAAGACCAAGATGGAGACGACTAAAGACCAAGATGGAGACGACCAAAGACCAAGATGGAGACGACCAAAGACCAAGATGGAGACGACTAAAGACCAAGATGGAGACGACCAAAGACCAAGATGGAGACGGCCAAAGACCAAGATGGAGACGACCAAAGACCAGGATGGAGACGACCAAAGACCAAGATGGAGACGGCCAAAGACCAAGATGGAGACGACCAAAGACCAAGATGGAGACGACCAAACACCAAGATGGAGACGACCAAAGACCAAGATGGAGACGACCAAAAACCAAGATGGAGACGACTAAAGACCAAGATGGAGACGACCAAAAGACCAAGATGGAGACGGCCAAAGACCAAGATGGAGACGACCAAAGACCAAGATGGAGACGACCAAAGACCAAGATGGAGACGGCCAAAGACCAAGATGGAGACGACCAAAGACCAAGATGGAGACGACCAAACACCAAGATGGAGACGGCCAAAGACCAAGATGGAGACGACCAAAAACCAAGATGGAAACGACTAAAAACCAAGATGGAGACGACCAAAAACAAAGATGGAGACGACTATAAACCAAGATGGAGACGACCAAAAACCAAGATGGAGACGACCAAAAAACCAAGATGGAGACGACTAAAGACCAAGATGGAGACGGACAGAGAGAGACTTTTTTTTTTAGTGGGGACTCTTGTTGTTCATGAATGAATCTGTAACTTACACTGATCATTGTCTGTAGTTAAAGCTTAATTCTAACAGTTATTGAAACCATATTGATCTTCTGAGAGAACATGGATCCAGCTGTGAGGAACCCCGTCGCCTCCTGAATGAACGTAAACGTCTCTAAACTGTAGAAGAGAATATTTAAATGAGTTCGTCAGGAGAGCAGAGCGCCGTTCACTTCGACAGAAACAGACCTGAAAGAGAAGCTCGTTAATCAGCCAATTAATCAATCAATTAATCAATCAATCATTAGACATTAGTAATCAAACAAGCAGAAAGAGCAGCAGCAGTTCAGAGACAGTCCACCAATCAGAAACAGCTGTGAGTTCAGTTAGCTTCCACGCTAAATGATGCTAACACACAACGTCTTCTGTTCACATCCAACCTGTGATAAACGGATATATGAACATATATATATGAAATACCGGATTATATATCATATTTAAGATCATGTATTTGTTGTATACAGTATGTAGGTTGATTATTCTGTTCAGTATATACACATATATTTATGAGAATATAGATTTTACTTTTGTAGTTTGAATGTTCATAACTTTTAATTATTCTAAATGTATTTCTATACATTATTTAATATATAAATACACATATATGTAGAGATATTCTGATCCATGTTGTTTGTATATACTGGGCATTGTATAACAGTATATTCAAAACAAAAACATGTATTTGATATATGGGATTAGAATACATTTATACTTTACACTTTACTTTTACATCACAATGTTGTTCTACTATAGGTTGTTGTTGTTCATATAATCCACATAAAAATATGAATTTAACATTTAGTTAACAAATATGAATCATACATTTTTATTTACATTTAAATGTGATTTTCGTTCATGTAGAAAACGTGTTTTTTTAAATACATTCATATTTCATTGTGTTCATACCTTATTATGAAAACATGGCTTTACATTTTAACATATTAACATATAGACAAAGAAATATAGGAATAAATGTATTCATATATGTGTTGATTGAACAAACAGTGCCATTCATACACATGTAATCAATATGAAAAATATGAATATGATAAATGTTTTTTTTTATTTTAATATATTATTATAATTATATTATTATATATATTATATAACCTAATAGTTTAAATATACTCGGAAATATATACCCCCCCAAATGTTTCATAACATATGTAATGTATACGTGCATAAAATGTCAGTTTGTATATATGTATAGCCTAATAAATGTATTATAGAGTATATTAATATATTCAAACAACATAAATTAGTAATTAGTCGTATTTCTGTGTTCATATATACCTTCATTATGTTTTATATAAACGTTTTCCATTATACTGATTTAATATGTAAATGTTAAAATCACATATTTACATATTTGCGTATATATTGCCCCGTATATTCAAACTATATTAGATAATGTGTGTATATTTGTAAAATATTTAGAACATATGAACACATTAAAATCACATTTATATATTTAACATATTGATTATATGTGGATAAATGGCACTGTTTGTTCAGTCAACACATATATTAATACATTTATTCCTATTTTTTCTTGTATATATGTTAATGTACGAAAATGTAAAGCTATATTTTTGATAATACTTATAAGGTATGAACACAATGAAATATGTATATTTAAAAAAAGAAATGTTTTCTATGTGAACAAAAATCACATTTCAATACAAATGTTAAATTCATATTTTATGTGGAATATATGAGCAACAACATGAACTATATATTTATATATATATATATATACAGTATATATATATATACTGTATATATATATATATTACCAGATATCTCCTGTTTGTCCACCGTATCTAGTCAGGGAACATTTAGTTTGTTTATTTCTAGATGAGTATTTCCTCCCTTCGGCATCCTTTGTATTAATTGTATGTGTGAGGTGAGTTGCATTATGGGACTTTATGTGTGTGTGTGTGTGTGTGTGTGTG
>NW_027428142.1:0-12500 GCF_043250625.1 Sebastes fasciatus | reverse complement strand
TAAATTGTTAACTGTTAACGGTCAATTGTTAACAACGGTAAACTGTTAACAACTGTAAACTGTTAACAACTGTAAATTGTTAACAATGGTAAATTGTTAAGAACGGTAAACTGTTAACTGTTAACGGTAAATTGTTAAGAACGGTAAACTGTTAACAACGGTAAACTGTTAACAACTGTAAATTGTTAAGAACGGTAAATTGTTAACAACGGTAAACTGTTAACTGTTAACAACGGTAAATTGTTAACAACGGTAAACTGTTAACAACTGTAAACTGTTAACAACGGTAAACTGTTAACAACTGTAAACTGTTAACAACGGTAAACTGTTAACAATTGTAAACTGTTAACGGTAAATTGTGAACAACTGTAAACACCGACCGCGACAACGGTAAATTGTTAACAACGGTAAACTGTTAACAACTGTAAACTGTTAACAACGGTAAATTGTTAACAACGGTAAACTGTTAACAACTGTAAACTGTTAACAACGGTAAACTGTTAACAACTATAAACTGTTAACAACGGTAAACTGTTAACAACTATAAACTGTTAACAACTATAAACTGTTAACAACGGTAAACTGTTAACAACTGTAAACTGTTAACAACGGTAAACTGTTAACAACTATAAACTGTTAACAACGGTGAACTGTTAACAACTATGAACTGTTAAAAACTTTAAACTGTGAACAACTGTAAATTGTTAACAACGGTAAATTGTTAACGGTAAACTGTTAACAACGGTAAACTGTTAACGGTAAATTGTTAACAACTGTAAATTGTTAACAACGGTAAATTGTTAACAACGGTAAACTGTTAACAACGGTAAATTGTTAACAACGGTAAACTGTTAACAACGGTAAATTGTTAACAACGGTAAATTGTTAACAACGGTAAACTGTTAACAACTGTAAATTGTTAACAACGGTAAATTGTTAACAACGGTAAATTGTTAACAACGGTAAACTGTTAACAACTGTAAATTGTTAACAATGGTAAATTGTTAACAACGGTAAACTGTTAACTGTTAACGGTAAATTGTTAAGAACGGTAAACTGTTAACAACGGTAAACTGTTAACAACTGTAAATTGTTAAGAACGGTAAATTGTTAACAACGGTAAACTGTTAACTGTTAACAACGGTAAACTGTTAACAACTATAAACTGTTAACAACGGTAAACTGTTAACAACTATAAACTGTTAACAACGGTAAACTGTTAACAACTATAAACTGTTAACAACTATAAACTGTTAACAACGGTAAACTGTTAACAACTGTAAACTGTTAACAACGGTAAACTGTTAACAACTATAAACTGTTAACAACGGTGAACTGTTAACAACTATGAACTGTTAAAAACTTTAAACTGTGAACAACTGTAAATTGTTAACAACGGTAAATTGTTAACAACGGTAAACTGTTAACAACTGTAAATTGTTAACAATGGTAAATTGTTAACAACGGTAAACTGTTAACTGTTAACGGTAAATTGTTAAGAACGGTAAACTGTTAACAACGGTAAACTGTTAACAACTGTAAATTGTTAAGAACGGTAAATTGTTAACAACGGTAAACTGTTAACTGTTAACAACGGTAAATTGTTAACAACGGTAAACTGTTAACAACTGTAAACTGTTAACAACGGTAAACTGTTAACAACTGTAAACTGTTAACAACGGTAAACTGTTAACAACTGTAAACTGTTAACAACGGTAAATTGTTAACAACGGTAAACTGTTAACAACTATAAACTGTTAACAACGGTAAACTGTTAACAACTATAAACTGTTAACAACGGTAAACTGTTAACAACTATAAACTGTTAACAACTATAAACTGTTAACAACGGTAAACTGTTAACAACTGTAAACTGTTAACAACGGTAAACTGTTAACAACTATAAACTGTTAACAACGGTGAACTGTTAACAACTATGAACTGTTAAAAACTTTAAACTGTGAACAACTGTAAATTGTTAACAACGGTAAATTGTTAACGGTAAACTGTTAACAACGGTAAACTGTTAACAACGGTAAATTGTTAACAACTGTAAATTGTTAACAACGGTAAACTGTTAACAACTATAAACTGTTAACAATGGTAAACTGTTAACAACTATAAACTGTTAACAACGTTAAACTGTTAACAACTGTAAATTGTTAACAACGGTAAACTGTTAACAACGGTAAATTGTTAACAACGGTAAACTGTTAACAACGGTAAATTGTTAACAACGGTAAACTGTTAACAACGGTAAATTGTTAACAACGGTAAATTGTTAACAACGGTAAACTGTTAACAACTGTAAATTGTTAACAACGGTAAACTGTTAACAACTGTAAATTGTTAACAGCGGTAAACTGTTAACAACGGTAAACTGTGTGACCTCACAGGACGCACTTTTTTAAACTAAGACGGACCATCACAGTAGTTGGCTGACTAACATTCTAGTTAACTAACTAAGTCAATGATAAACTGACACTAACACATTACTGTACTTAGCTACATAGCATTTAACTAACTAGCTAACTGTGTGTGGGGGTGACTGACCGACACAGAAAGGCATCGGCGCTCTCAGCTCGCTCATCGGCAGCTCGGCGCTGAAGTAATACTGAGAGTTGAGCAGCGTGGCGTTCTGGAAGTGGATCGGAACCGGATAACAGCGAAGGATCTCTGCTGTTCCTCTACGCTGCCGACGGGGACGCTCCTCCTCCACCACCACCTGGTACTTACTACAGACAGACAGAGAGAGAGACAGACAGACAGACAGAGAGACAGACAGACAGATAGAGAGACAGACGGAGAGACAGAGAGACAGACAGAGAGACAGACAGACAGATAGAGAGACAGACAGAGAGACAGACAGAGAGACAGACAGAGAGACAGACAGACAGATAGAGAGACAAACGGATAGACAGAGAGACAGACAGACGGACAGAGAGAGAGACAGAGAGAGAGACAGGTTGAATCCATCACTTAGTTTTCTAACTGTCTGTGTTCCTGATATATGATTAATAATGTTCACTAATTATTAGTGATGCTATAATTGATGTTATTCCATCATTAGTTTGTGTAATATGAAATAATTAGTTTATTAATTCTATATTGTATCACAGCTGATAGGAGACAACAACAATGACATTCTGATTACATTAATGAAGTATTTATCGTGTGGACAGGTGGACGTTTGTCCCTCCAGACCTTCCTGAGATATCACGTCCACGAGAACGGGACGGACGGACGAACAACTGGCATAAAAAAGAAGGAGGCTATCCAGCTGCATTATGGGAAATGGAGGCTCCAGTGAGTGACCAGTGTATAGAATGATTCAGTGACTCTGTAGAAGTGAAACCTGCAGAAGTCCTTTAAGATGTTGGAGGGGTGAGACTGGTGGAGATTATTGAGTGGATTTCTATCCACATAAAGCTGTTCTCCATCTGTTGGTTCATTATTCAGCTCCACAGAAAGGTCAGCTCTGCCTCTCCTCCATCACTCTCTCCTTCACTTTTATTAACTCTGTCTGTATGTGGAGGCTGTAACTTTAGAACCGTCTGACATTAAACTGATAATTCATTTCATCCTGTCCGTGCACGTATTAAATCCTATATGTGGCTAAAGGACATGAAGACAGAACACTAATGGAAGACTTTCCACATGAAAAATCATCACTTTGTCTCTTTGTCAACTGATTATAATTGAAAATAAATTCCTGCTCGCCAGCCTGCTGTGAGAAGAAGAATTAGAGCTCTAAAGGACAAATAAATACCAGCTATCGGTCAGGGTGACGGAGGAGAGGAGGTGTCCCATAAAGGATGCTTGTTACCACGATGATTTAATGCTTCGTGACGACTGCTGTTATGGAGCTTCATTATGGTTTCAGTGTGCTGAGCAGAGAGAGCAAAAAAACACTGAAACTCTGGACAACTGTACGGCAACGATGAAAAACTCTACTGACTCTACCAAAACTTTACTGACTATGAAAACTCTACTGACTCTACGAAAACTCTACTGACTCAACGAAAACTCTACGGACTCAACAAAAACTCTACTGACTACAGAAACTCTATTGACTCTACAAACCCTCTGCAGACATTGTGAAAACCTTTCGAGCCCCACAGAAACTCTACCAACTCTATAACAACTCTACCGACTACAGAAACTCTACTGACTCTAAAAACTCTACCGACTACAGAAACTCTACTGACTCTAAAAACTCTACCGACCACAGAAACTCTACTGACTCTTTGAAAACTCCAGAGACTACAGAATATCTACTGACTATAAAAAAGCTTTTTGGGCTTTTACAAAAACTCTACCAACTCTATATACAACTCTAGAGACTCTACAGAAACTCTACAGACTCTATAAAAACTCTACCAACACTAAAAACTCTACAAAAACTTAATAATACTTAGAACAATACTGAGAATCCAGAAACTGAAGTTCTACAGATTCTACAAAAACTCAACCAACTCTACGAAACTCTACCACCTCCACAACAAAAGCTACTGACTAAAAAAGACTTGAACAAATCTACTAAACGCGACCTGGACTATGAAAACTCTATTAACTCTAGAAAAAAATCTATGGACACTATAAAAACTCTACCAACTCTATAATAACTCTACCAACTCTATAAAACCTCTACCAACTCTATAATAACTCTACCAACTCTATAAAACCTCTACCAACTCTATAACAACTCTAGAGACTCTAAACAACCTCTACCAACTCTATAACAACTCTAGAGACTCTAAAAAACCTCTACCAACTCTATAATAACTCTAGAGACTCTAAAAAACCTCTACCAACTCTATAATAACTCTAGAGACTCTAAAAAACCTCTACCAACTCTATAATAACTCTAGAGACTCTAAAAAACCTCTACCAACTCTATAACAACTCTAGAGACTCTAAAAAACCTCTACCAACTCTATAACAACTCTAGAGACTCTAAAAAACCTCTACCAACTCTATAATAACTCTAGAGACTCTAAAAAACCTCTACCAACTCTATAATAACTCTAGAGACTCTAAAAAACCTCTACCAACTCTATAATAACTCTAGAGACTCTAAAAAACCTCTACCAACTCTATAACAACTCTAGAGACTCTAAAAAACCTCTACCAACTCTATAACAACTCTAGAGACTCTAAAAAAACTCTACCAACTCTATAATAACTCTAGAGACTCTAAAAAACCTCTACCAACTCTATAATAACTCTAGACTCTAAAAAACCTCTACCAACTCTATAATAACTCTAGACTCTAAAAAACCTCTACCAACTCTATAACAACTCTAGAGACTCTAAAAAACCTCTACCAACTCTATAATAACTCTAGAGACTCTAAAAAACCTCTACCAACTCTATAATAACTCTAGAGACTCTAAAAAACCTCTACCAACTCTATAATAACTCTAGACTCTAAAAAACCTCTACCAACTCTATAACAACTCTAGAGACTCTAAAAAACCTCTACCAACTCTATAATAACTCTAGAGACTCTAAAAAACCTCTAACAACTCTATAATAACTCTAGACTCTAAAAAACCTCTACCAACTCTATAACAACTCTAGAGACTCTAAAAAACCTCTACCAACTCTATAATAACTCTAGAGACTCTAAAAAACCTCTACCAACTCTATAACAACTCTACCAACTCTATAAAACCTCTACCAACTCTATAACAACTCTAGAGACTACAAAACCTCTACCAACTCTATAATAACTTTAGAGACTACAAAACCTCTACCAACTCTATAAAAACCTCTACCAACTCTAAAAAACCTCTACCAACTCTATAACAACTCTACCAACTCTATAAAACCTCTACCAACTCTATAACAACTCTAGAGACTCTAAAAAACCTCTACCAACTCTATAATAACTCTAGAGACTCTAAAAAACCTCTACCAACTCTATAATAACTCTAGAGACTCTAAAAAACCTCTACCAACTCTATAAAAACCTCTACCAACTCTATAAAACCTCTACCAACTCTATAATAACTCTAGAGACTCTAAAAAACCTCTACCAACTCTATAAAAACCTCTACCAACTCTATAAAACCTCTACCAACTCTATAATAACTCTAGAGACTCTATAAAACCTCTACCAACTCTATAATAACTCTAGAGACTCTAAAAAACCTCTACCAACTCTATAACAACTTTAGAGACTCTAAAAAACCTCTACCAACTCTATAACAACTTTAGAGACTACAAAACCTCTACCAACTCTATAATAACTTTAGAGACTACAAAACCTCTACCAACTCTATAAAAACCTCTACCAACTCTAAAAACACTCAGAGAAACACCTTCCAGCTGGATGAGACTCTGCCGGCTCTACAACGGTTCTACTGAAGCTCCACTAACTCGGCTGATATGGGATGTTATGACACTAGAAACCAGCCGACAGCAGACGGACAGTTTGCTGCTCTGTGGTCCACCAGCAGGTGTCAGAGTTCACACAGACGGAGTGTGTGCTTCACAGAAACACGGCGCTGCACCTGAACGCACCACAGTGAGTTTTCATCAGCGTTCGTGTCCCGAAGGAAACGTGGGAAACAATAGTTGTGTTTTTCAGTGGAACCTGATTCAGGACAGCAGCCATACATCACACTGGGGGGGGGGGGGTGCATTGTCACATTTCCTGCTGGACAGGAAACTAAAGGAGGACAGGAAGATACACACTAACACACACACACACACACTGCAGTATGTGTGTATTGTTTAACTCCCAACAGGAACCAACAGATTCAATCACTTCTTCCTTCTTTCTTTCTCTTTTCTTTCTTCTCCTCCTCTCTCCTCCCCCTCACATCTCTTTTCTTCCTCTCTGTTTCTGACAAACCGTCTCCAATCACATTTCTTCACGCTCACGTCGCAGCACTTGTTGTGTGTGTGTGTGTGACAGTAATCTGATTACAGCTGCAGGTCGCTCGCGGCAACACCTTTTGTCCTGCGATCTGAGGCTCCTATACACCAGTGTGTGTTGTACTGTATACTGTGTGTGTGTTGTTGTATAGAGTGTGTTGTTGTATAGTGTGTGTGTTGTTGTGTAGTGTATGTATTGTTGCCTGAGGGCCGACACTCACTCTGGTGTCAGAGGAGACAAAAGCAAAGTTAAATATAAACACACAAACATGGAATCATATCTCAGAGCAGCATCTGTTCAATCTGATGGATTTCAAATAAACTATCATGTCGATTAACACACCACACGTCACACACACACACACACACACACACACACACACACACACACACACTCTTTAAATCTCCCGTCTTGTTCGTGCATGAAAAGAAAAGAAATAAATCTGGTTCTGCTTGAAATGATCCGTTTTCTTCCTTTCAGTCGTCGGTGTGTCGACATGTGTTAGATATGAACGCTGTGTTCTCCCAGGCCACCTGAACATCCCACCAGCTGCTGGATTCATCCATGTTTAAAGGAGGAGAATCATCAGGGGGGGGGGGATCCTCCAGACGCCGTATGTACATTAAAGCATCACGTTGGAGTGTTGACGGAGGAAGTGAAGGAGACGCTCAGAGAGGTAAATAGAGTTTAAAATGACATCGTTCATTCAGACATGACAGCACACAGCTGCCGGGGGGGGGGGGGGGGCGGGGGTAGGGGTATGTAGAAGTCAACATCAGAAAACCAACGTTCACGTCACAAAGTCACCTCACAGGAATGTGCTCTAGCATTACATGAGCCTGGTTCAAATTCTGGTTCACTCTCTATGAACGCTTTTTGGGCTCTACAAAAACTCTACCGACTCTACAAAAACTCTACAGACTCTACAACAGCTCTACAGACTCTACAACAGCTCTACCGACTCTACAACAACTCTACAGACTCTACAACAGCTCTACAGACTCTACAACAGCTCTACCGACTCTACAACAACTCTACAGACTCTACAACAGCTCTACCGACTCTACAACAGCTCTACCGACTCTACAACAACTCTACAGACTCTACAAAAACTCTACCGACTCTACAAAAACTCTACAGACTCTACAACAACTCTACCGACTCTACAACAGCTCTACCGACTCTACAACAGCTCTACCGACTCTACAACAACTCTACAGACTCTACAAAAACTCTACCGACTCTACAAAAACTCTACAGACTCTACAACAACTCTACCGACTCTACAACAGCTCTACCGACTCTACAAAAACTCTACCGACTCTACAAAAACTCTACAGACTCTACAACAACTCTACCGACTCTACAACAGCTCTACCGACTCTACAAAAACTCTACCGACTCTACAAAAACTCTACAGACTCTACAACAACTCTACCGACTCTACAACAGCTCTACCGACTCTACAAAAACTCTACCGACTCTACAAAAACTCTACAGACTCTACAACAGCTCTGCCGACTCTACAACAACTCTACAGACTCTACAACAGCTCTACCGACTCTACAACAACTCTACAGACTCTACAACAGCTCTACAGACTCTACAACAACTCTACAGACTCTACAACAACTCTATCTACTCTATAAAAACTCTACCTACTCTACAACAACTCTACCGACTCTACAAAAACTCTATCTACTCTATAAAAACTCTACCTACTCTACAACAACTCTACAACAACTCCAAAGACTCTACAACAACTCTACCGACTCTACAACAGCTCTACCGACTCTACAACAACTCTACAGACTCTACAACAACTCTACAACAACTCTACAGACTCTACAACAGCTCTACCGACTCTACAACAACTCTACAGACTCTACAACAGCTCTACCGACTCTACAACAACTCTACAGACTCTACAACAACTCTACAGACTCTACAACAGCTCTACAGACTCTACAAAAACTCTACCTACTCTACAACAACTCTACCGACTCTACAACAACTCTACCGACTCTACAACAACTCTACAACAACTCTACAACAACTCTAGACTCTACAACAACTCTACCGACTCTACAACAGCTCTACCGACTCTACAACAACTCTACAGACTCTACAACAACTCTACAACAACTCTACAGACTCTACAACAACTCTACCGACTCTACAACAGCTCTACCGACTCTACAACAACTCTACAGACTCTACAACAACTCTACAACAACTCTACCGACTCTACAACAACTCTACCGACTCTATAAAAACTCTACCTACTCTATAAAAACTCTACCGACTCTACAACAACTCTACAACAACTCTACCGACTCTACAACAACTCTACAACAACTCTACAGACTCTACAACAACTCTACAACAACTCTACAGACTCTACAACAACTCTACCGACTCTACAACAACTCTACAACAACTCTACCGACTCTATAAAAACTCTACCTACTCTACAACAACTCTACAACAACTCTACCGACTCTACAACAACTCTACAACAACTCTACAGACTCTACAACAACTCTACAACAACTCTACAGACTCTACAACAACTCTACCGACTCTACAACAACTCTACAACAACTCTACAGACTCTACAACAACTCTACAACAACTCTACAGACTCTACAACAACTCTACCGACTCTACAACAACTCTACAACAACTCTACAGACTCTACAACAACTCTACCGACTCTACAACAACTCTACAACAACTCTACCGACTCTACAACAACTGTACTGACTCTACAACAACTCTACAGACTCTACAACAACTCTACAACAGCTCTACAGACTCTACAACAACTCTACAGACTCTACAACAACTCTACAGACTCTACAACAACTCTACAGACTCTACAACAACTCTACCGACTCTACAACAACTCTACCGACTCTACAACAACTCTACAGACTCTACAACAACTCTACCGACTCCACAACAACTCTACAACAACTCTACCGACTCTACAACAACTCTACCGACTCTACAACAACTCTACAGACTCTACAACAACTCTACCGACTCCACAACAACTCTACAACAACTCTACCGACTCTACAACAACTCTACCGACTCTATAAAACTCTACAACAACTCTACCGACTCTACAACAACTCTACAGACTCTACAACAACTCTACCGACTCCACAACAACTCTACAACAACTCTACCGACTCTACAACAACTCTACAGACTCTACAACAACTCTACCGACTCCACAACAACTCTACAACAACTCTACCGACTCTACAACAACTCTACAGACTCTACAACAACTCTACCGACTCTACAACAACTCTACCGACTCTACAACAACTCTACCGACTCTACAACAACTCTACAACAACTCTACCGACTCTACAAAAACTCTACAACAACTCTACCGACTCTACAACAACTCTACAACAACTCTACCGACTCTACAACAACTCTACAACAACTCTACCGACTCTACAACAACTCTACAACAACTCTACAGACTCTACAACAACTCTACCGACTCTACAACAACTCTACAACAACTCTACCGACTCTACAAAAACTCTACAGACTCTACAACAACTCTACCGACTCTACAAAAACTCTACCGACTCTACAACAACTCTATAAAAACTGTAGTGACGCTATAGAATCTTGAGAGAGGTCAACATCAGAAACACAGCGTTAACGTCAGAAAGTCACTTTACAGGAATGTCACTTAGCAGCAAAATAAAAGCTTCTCTTTCTTGCCTTAATGCTTTTATTGTGACGCGTCATGTTTAAACTGTCAGTTAATGTGTGTGTGTGTGTGTGTGTGTTACAGTGTGTGTGTGTGTGTGTTGTGTTTGTTAATCCCTTGTTAATCCTGGTGTTAGCAGCAGCCTCTGATTAGCCCCCCCGCCTGCTGATCGTTAATTAACCAAATCCCTCGTTACAGCCCGACGACGGAGAGCAGACAGCTGTTGACATGACGACTGTTACCGCGGATACCGCCTCCCTCCGGGCCCCGACGACGGCGTTCACCAGAGAGAGTCCACTGTAAAAGTTACTGTTTATTATCTACGTTCACAGCTGAGAGGTGAAGGTATTATTATTATTATTATTGTTGTTATTATTATTATTATTATTGTTGTTATTATTATTATTATTATTATTATTATTGTTGTTTGTTGTTATTATTATTATAATAATTATTATTATTATTTGTATTATTGTTGTTATTATTATTATTATTATTATTATATTACCAGTTGAACCAGTCTCAGTTTAGTTCCAGTTTCTTCTTCATGTCATCGTTTAATGTTTAACGTCTCGTCATTAAAACTTTATGAAGCAGAAGACTGATGCTGATCAATATTTAACATCTGGACGGGGGGTGGGGGGGGTTTGTGTGTGTGTGTGTGTGTGTGTGTGTGTGTGTTGTGTGTGTGTGTGTGTGTGTGTGTGTGTGTGTGTGTTTGTGTGTGTGTGTGTGTGTGTGTGTGTGTGTTTGTGTGTGTGTGTGTGTGTGTGTGTGTGTGTGTGTGTGTGTGTGTGTGTGTGTGTGTGTGTGTGTGTGTGTGTGTGTGTGTGTGTGTGTGTGTGTGTGTGTGTGTGTGTGTGTGTGTGTGTGTGTGTGTGTGTTTGTGTGTGTGTGTGTGTGTGTGTGTGTGTGTGTGTGTGTGTGTTTGTGTGTGTGTGTGTGTGTGTGTGTGTGTGTGTGTGTGTGTTTGTGTGTGTGTGTGTGTGTGTGTGTGTGTGTGTGTGTGTGTGTGTGTGTGTGTGTGTGTGTGTTTGTGTGTGTGTGTGTGTGTGTGTGTGTGTGTGTGTGTGTGTGTGTGTGTGTGTGTGTTTACCTGACTGGAGCTCCGCGGCTCTGAGCTGGTTTCAGTAGAACAGTGACGGAGGAGTCGGTCTGGTTGAGAGGAGACTCCTGATCATAGGCCGGCATCAGAGGAGCTGAGGAGGAGGAGGAGGAGGAGGAGGAGGAAGGAGGAGGAGGAGAGGAGGAGAGGAGAGGAGGAGGAGAGGAGGAGGAGAGGAGGAGGAGGAGGAAGGAGGAGGAGGAGGAGGAAGAGGAGGAGGAGGAGGAAGAGGAGGAGGAGGAGGAGGAGGAGGAGGAGGAGGAAGGAGGAGGAGAGGAGAGGAGGAGGAGGAGGAGGAGGAGGAGAGGAGGAGGAGGAGGAGGAGGAGGAGGAGGGAGGAGGAGGAGGAGGAGAGGAGGAGGAGGAGGAGAGGGAGAGGAGGAGGAGGAGGAGGAGAGGAGGAGGAGGAGGAGGAGGAGGAGGAGGAGGAGGAAGGAGGAGGGAGGAGGAGGGGAGGAGGAGGAGAGGAGGAGGAGGAGGGAGGAGGAGGAGAGGAGGAGGAGGAGGAGGAGGAGAGAGGGAGGAGGAGGAGAGAGAGGAGGAGAGGGAGAGAGGAGGAGGGAGGAGGAGAGAGGAGGAGGAGGAGGAGGGAGAGGAGGAGGAGGAGGAGAGGAGGAGGAGAGAGGGAGAGAGGAGGAGGAGAGGAGGAGAGGAGGAGGGAGGAGGAGGAGGAGGAGGAGGAGGAGAGGAGTGGATGAGGAGAGGTGTAGGAGGAGGGGAGGGGGACCCTATGTTCCCCCCTTCTTGTCCCCCCCCCCTAGTAG
>NW_027428141.1:0-17500 GCF_043250625.1 Sebastes fasciatus | reverse complement strand
GCTGGTGGTGTTGTGTAGCTGGTGTGTAGCTGGTGGTGGTGGTGTGTAGCTGGTGGTGGTGTTGTGTAGCTGCTGGTGGTGTTGTGTAGCAGCTGGTGGTGGTGTGTAGCTGGTGGTGGTGTGTAGCTGGTGGTGTTGTGTAGCTGGTGGTGGTGGTGTGTAGCTGGTGGTGGTGTGTAGCTGGTGGTGGTGTTGTGTAGCTGGTGGTGGTGTTGTGTAGCTGGTGGTGGTGTTGTGTAGCTGGTGGTGGTGTTGTGTAGGTGGTGGTGTTGTGTAGCTGGTGGTGGTGTTGTGTAGCTGGTGGTGGTGTTGTGTAGCTGGTGGTGGTGTTGTGTAGCTGGTGGTGGTGTTGTGTAGCTGGTGGTGGTGTGTAGCTGGTGGTGTTGTGTAGCTGGTGGTGGTGTGTAGCTGGTGGTGTTGTTGTGTAGCTGGTGGTGGTGTGTAGCTGGTGGTGTTGTGTAGCTGGTGGTGGTGTTGTGTAGCTGGTGGTGGTGTTGTGTAGCTGGTGGTGTTGTGTAGCTGGTGGTGTTGTGTAGCTGGTGGTGGTGTTGTGTAGCTGGTGGTGGTGTTGTGTAGCTGGTGGTGGTGTTGTGTAGCTGGTGGTGGTGTTGTGTAGCTGGTGGTGTGTAGCTGGTGGTGTGTAGCTGGTGGTGTGTAGCTGGTGTTGTGTAGCTGGTGGTGTTGTGTAGCTGGTGGTGTTGTGTAGCTGGTGGTGTTGTGTAGCTGGTGGTGTTGTGTAGCTGGTGGTGGTGGTGTGTAGCTGGTGGTGGTGTTGTGTAGCTGGTGGTGTTGTGTAGCTGGTGGTGTGTAGCTGCTGGTGGTGTTGTGTAGCTGGTGGTGTGTAGCTGGTGTTGTGTAGCTGGTGTCGGTGTGTGTCTGTAGTTCAGCGGGTTGAATCTCTTCAGGAGTTCAGTAGTTTAGTTTATTTTAGTTTCCTCCGGAGAGGAACCGACTAACCGCTGGAACCACTGGAACCACTGGAACTAGAGTCTCCCGGTGCTGAACCGGAGGATGTTCCGTTAACGTGGATCCTCTGAGAGCAGAACCACCGACACATCCTCTCACTGACCCGGTTCGGTTCAGTTCTGAGCTGCGAGGCGAGCTGAGGAGCTACCTGACTGTTAGAGACAGGTAACACCGGGACACTACCGGGGACACCGGGACACCTCACCGGGACAGCAGCCGGTACCTCCCGGGTCTGTTCTGGTCCGGTTCTACAGAACAGAGCAGCGGACTGTAGTCTGATGTTAACGGCTGATAGCAGCCTGCTGACTGCTCTGCTCTGCTCTGCTCTGCTCTGTGGAGATATCAGTACTAGTAAAACTACTACTACCACCAATACTCCACTACAAGGACAAGTCCTTCATTGTAAATGTAACTGTAGTACAGGATGTAATCACGTCTAGTAGTCTCCAGTAACAGGATGCTTTGTGCAGTAAAATGTAGTTAAAGTGTGTCAGTATGATCATCTAAATGTAGTTAAATGATCATTAAAGGTCAGTAGTTGTAGTAGTCTCCAGTAACAGGATGCTTTGTGCAGTAAAATGTAGTAAAAATTGAAATAAACAAGTAGAGTACAAGTACCTTGAATTAGTTAAAAACGTAAATGTACTTAGTTACATTCCAGCAGTGGTAGTAGTATTTGTGTCGTGCAGTTTTTCTTACAACCCCCCCCCCTCCCCCACACTTCCATACATCTGGAAGTCAGTTGTCAGAGGTCAAGGGACCCCTTTGAAAATGACCATGACAGTTTTTCCTGGCCAACACGTAGCGTAGGTTTGTGCATATGTATAAATGTATAAATGTTTATGTGTGTATATCTATATATATATATATATGTGATTAATGTTGATGTGTCTTTCTGCAGCCTGGTCACAATCAGGTGTGGGTGGTGACATCAGCAGCGCTCTCAGGGACACGCCCCCTACCTCCCAGGAGGAAGAGGAGGAGGTGTGGCTCCAGGGTGAGGCGAGGAGGATTAGCTCCGCCCCCTCACCATGACGGACTTGGAGGCTGATTGTTTGAGTCTCGGCCTGCCCCCCGAGTGCGGCTCCCCTCCGCCGCCTCTGGACGCCACCCTGCAGGCGGACTGCGGCGCGGGGCCCGACTGCCCCACGCCCACGCTCGGCTCGCTGGCGGCGGAGATCGCCGAGCCGCTGGTGATGCTGCCGTGCGTGAAGAGCGAGCCGGAGGACGGAGACCTGGACCCCATCCGGACCGTGGACCTGTCGGAGATCCAGCCGCTGTCCACCGCCGAGCTGGGCCAGGACCAGATCAAGATGGAGATCAGCGGCCTCGACTACATCAAGTCGGAGCATCACGGTCACCACGGCGACCACCACCTGGGCCACTTCCACCACGGCGACGTCACAGAGCTGGACTACAAGTCGCACTACGAGCCCAGCTCCGTGTTTGACTACATCTCCCAGGTAAAGATGGACCCCGTTCACAAACAGTCCTTTACCTCACCATCAGACATTCCTTTACCATCAGATATTCCTTTACCATCAGACAGTCCTTTACCATCAGACAGTCCTTTACCATCAGACAGTCCTTTACCATCAGACAGTCCTTTACCATCAGACAGTCCTTTACCATCAGACAGTCCTTTACCATCAGACATTCCTTTACCATCAGACAGTCCTTTACCATCAGACAGTCCTTTACCATCAGATATTCCTTTACCATCAGACAGTCCTTTACCATCAGACAGTCCTTTACCATCAGACAGTCCTTTACCATCAGACAGTCCTTTACCATCAGACAGTCCTTTACCATCAGACATTCCTTTACCATCAGACAGTCCTTTACCATCAGACAGTCCTTTACCTCACCATCAGACAGTCCTTTACCATCAGACAGTCCTTTACCATCAGACAGTCCTTTACCATCAGACAGTCCTTTACCATCAGACAGTCCTTTACCATCAGACAGTCCTTTACCATCAGACAGTCCTTTACCTCACCATCAGACAGTCCTTTACCATCAGACAGTCCTTTACCATCAGACAGTCCTTTACCATCAGACAGTCCTTTACCTCACCATCAGACAGTCCTTTACCTCGCCATCAGACAGTCCTTTACCACACCATCAGACAGTCCTTTACCTCACCATCAGACAGTCCTTTACCATCAGACAGTCCTTTACCTCACCATCAGACAGTCCTTTACCTCACCATCAGACAGTCCTTTACCATCAGACAGTCCTTTACCTCACCATCAGACAGTCCTTTACCTCACCATCAGACAGTCCTTTACCATCAGACAGTCCTTTACCTCACCATCAGACAGTCCTTTACCTCACCATCAGACAGTCCTTTACCATCAGACAGTCCTTTACCTCACCATCAGACAGTCCTTTACCATCAGACAGTCCTTTACCTCACCATCAGACAGTCCTTTACCATCAGACAGTCCTTTACCTCACCATCAGACAGTCCTTTACCATCAGACAGTCCTTTACCTCACCATCAGACAGTCCTTTACCTCGCCATCAGACAGTCCTTTACCTCGCCATCAGACAGTCCTTTACCTCACCATCAGACAGTCCTTTACCTCACCATCAGACAGTCCTTTACCATCAGACAGTCCTTTACCTCACCATCAGACAGTCCTTTACCATCAGACAGTCCTTTACCTCACCATCAGACAGTCCTTTACCTCACCATCAGACAGCCCTTTACCTCACCATCAGACAGCCCTTTACCTCACCATCAGACAGTCCTTTACCTCACCATCACACAGTCCTTTACCTCACCATCAGACAGTCCTTTACCATCAGACAGTCCTTTACCATCAGACATTCCTTTACCTCGCCATCAGACAGTCCTTTACCTCACCATCAGACAGTCCTTTACCTCACCATCAGACAGTCCTTTACCTCACCATCAGACAGTCCTTTACCATCAGAGAGTCCTTTACCATCAGACAGTCCTTTACCATCAGACAGTCCTTTACCTCGCCATCAGACAGTCCTTTACCTCACCATCAGACAGTCCTTTACCTCACCATCAGACAGTCCTTTACCTCACCATCAGACAGTCCTTTACCTCACCATCAGACAGTCCTTTACCTCACCATCAGACAGTCCTTTACCTCACCATCACACAGTCCTTTACCTCACCATCACACAGTCCTTTACCTCACCATCACACAGTCCTTTACCTCACCATCAGACAGTCCTTTACCTCACCATCACACAGTCCTTTACCTCACCATCACACAGTCCTTTACCTCACCATCAGACAGTCCTTTACCTCACCATCAGACAGTCCTTTACCTCACCATCACACAGTCCTTTACCTCACCATCACACAGTCCTTTACCTCACCATCACACAGCCCTTTACCTCACCATCAGACAGTCCTTTACCTCACCATCAGACAGCCCTTTACCTCACCATCAGACAGCCCTTTACCTCACCGTCAGACAGTCCTTTACCATCAGACAGTCCTTTACCATCAGACAGTCCTTTACCTCACCATCAGACAGTCCTTTACCATCAGACAGTCCTTTACCTCACCATCAGACAGCCCTTTACCTCACCATCAGACATTCCTTTACCATCAGACAGTCCTTTACCATCAGACAGTCCTTTACCTCGCCATCAGACAGTCCTTTACCTCACCATCAGACAGCCCTTTACCTCACCATCAGACAGCCCTTTACCTCACCATCAGACAGTCCTTTACCATCAGACAGTCCTTTACCTCACCATCAGACAGTCCTTTACCATGAGACAGTCCTTTACCTCACCATCAGACAGTCCTTTACCTCACCATCAGACAGTCCTTTACCATCAGACAGTCCTTTACCATCAGACAGTCCTTTACCATCAGACAGTCCTTTACCTCACCATCAGACAGTCCTTTACCTCACCATCAGACAGTCCTTTACCTCACCATCAGACAGTCCTTTACCATCAGACAGTCCTTTACCATCAGACAGTCCTTTACCATCAGACAGTCCTTTACCATCAGACAGTCCTTTACCTCACCATCAGACAGTCCTTTACCTCACCATCAGACAGTCCTTTACCTCACCATCAGACAGTCCTTTACCTCACCATCAGACAGTCCTTTACCTCACCATCAGACAGTCCTTTACCTCACCATCACACAGTCCTTTACCTCACCATCAGACAGTCCTTTACCTCACCATCAGACAGTCCTTTACCTCACCATCAGACAGTCCTTTACCTCACCATCACACAGTCCTTTACCTCACCATCAGACATCTTGCTGAGCTTCCAGATCTTCAGATTCTTAAGACAGATCCTTTTAGACCGATCCCTGCTGATCCCAGCTCTGTCCTCTGAGCTCTAACAGGAAACAGCTCTGACCTTCTTCCCATGTAGAGACTCTTCCACCATCAGCCATACACTGAGTATTATAGTATTATTATTAGTATTATAAACTGAGTAATATAGTATAGTATTATTATTATGAGTATTATAAACTGAGTAGTATAACATAGTATTATTATTATGAGTATTATAAACTGAGTATTGTAGTATTATTATTATTATGAGTATTATAAACTGATCATTATAGTATTATTATTATTATTATTATTATGAGCATTATAACCTGAGTATTATAGTATTATTATTATTATTATGAGCATTATAACCTGAGTATTATAGTATTATTATGAGTATTATAACCTGAGTATTGTAGTATTATTAGTATTATCTTATTATAATGAGTATTTTCTCTTCCTAGTGTTGAGCGTACCTGTAGTTCTTTGTGAGCAGGCTGTGTGTTGGTGTGTTGCAGGTGACGGACACTCTGGAGTACATCAAGTCGGACCACCACGTGGACCTGCAGTGTTACTACACCGCCGAGCTGAGCTCCCTGAAGTGCGAGTACCCAGAATCCAACACCATGTCCACCCACCTGCAGCACAACAGCCTGGAGTCCATCCACATGGCCGAGCTCCGCACCGAGCTCAACAAGCTGCGACCCGACCCCCTGCTGATGGACGGCGTCGGCAAAACTGAGCCCGAGTTCGGAGGGGGGGCGCTGTACGAGCTGCAGCCGGCGGAGGCGGCGGCCGGGCAGGGAGGAGGCGGCGGCGGAGCGACGACCAAAACCCAGAGCCCGACGGTGAGGAAACCTCGCAACATGCAGGGGGAGAAACCTTTCTCCTGCACGCAGTGCGGCAAGAACTTCAGCACGCTGGGGAACCTGAAAACACACCAGCGCATCCACACCGGCGAGCGGCCCTACACCTGCTCGCAGTGCGGCAAGAGCTTCGGCCAGGCGGGGAACCTCAAACGACATCAGCTGATCCACACGGGCCAGAAGCCGTATGTGTGCGCTCACTGTCCCAAAGGCTTCACCAAGGCCGACGACCTGCGATCGCACCAGCGGCTGCACACCGGCGAGCGCCCCTTCATCTGCGTCACCTGCGGGAAGAGCTTCGGCCAATCGAAAGAGCTGAAGGCTCACCAGCTGAGCCACACGGGCGAGAGGCCGTACTGCTGCCAGCACTGCGGCAAGAGCTTCACCAAGGAGGCCAGCTACCGCAACCACGTCCAGATCCACACGGGCGAGAAGCCCTTCACCTGCTCGCAGTGCGGCAAGACTTTCAGCAACTCTGGCGTGTTAAAAACCCACGAGAAGATCCACTCTGGCGAGCGGCCGTTCGGCTGCACGCAGTGCGGGAAGAGCTTCGGCCGCCTCGGACACCTGAAGGCTCACCAGCAGATCCACACGGGGGAGCGGCCGTTCTCCTGCCCCCACTGTGGGAAGACTTTCAGCCAGTCGGGTCACCTCAAAGCTCACGAGCAGATCCACAAACGAGAGCGCGGGGATACGGCGAGCACCAGCAGCTCCTCGTCCTCCTCATCGTCCTCCAGCAGCAGCGGCGACGGCGGCTGCAGCAGCGTGGGCAGCGACAGCAGCTAAAAGAAACTCAGCACCCTTTAACCTCTCGGAAAAACAAAGTATTATTACTCTTTTTTTATAAATACTATATATAAAGTTTTTTCCTTTTTCTTACTTTTTCATACCTTCTGTGCTCTTTGGCATCGTACGTATCTCTGTGGCCGGCGGACCAAGACTCATTTGCTCTGATGCAAGTGTCTGTGTGTATGTGTGTTCATGTACTGTGAGTCTGTGGACGGCTGTAGATAATCTCTGAACTGGTCTCAGTCCCAGTACTTATGTTGGAGTACTTATATTGGAGTACTTATATTGGAGTACTTACTGATACACAAGCACAAATACTTCAAGGTTTCCTACTTGATGTAGTTTTTTACTGAAGCAGACCAGCAGCTCCTGAACCAGGACTCCGTTTACTGAGAATAATCCACATCAGGTGTTTCCTAAAGCAGTACTTCACAGAGAGTACAAGTACAAGTACACGATGAAGAGTAAAGTGAATGTTTAATGTTTAATGCCTCATCTCAAATGTCTCTAATCAGAATCAGATCCCATCTCCATTCACCAGAAACAAACTAATAATGTCTGAGATTCTAAAGTGATAAATGTACCGGTGTACGGGCCGGTAGATCATCTCTGAACTGGTCTCCGCTGCAGTCAGGACCAAGTCCCAGTACTTATATTGGAGTACTTATGTTGGAATACTTATATTGGAGTACTTATGTTGGAGTACTTATGTTGGAGTACTTATGTTGGAGTACTTATGTTGGAGTACTTATATTGGAGTACTTACTGATACACAAGCACAAATACTTCAAGGTTTCCTACTTGATGTAGTTTTTTACTGAAGCAGACCAGCAGCTCCTGAACCAGGACTCGTTTACTGAGAATGATCCACATTAGAACACTCAGGTGTTTCCTACAGTAGTACCTCAAGAGAGTACACGTAAAAGTACACGATGAATGTTTTATATCGTTCCTTTATGGCCTCATTTCAAATGTCTCTAATCAGGATAAGATCCACTCGTTTTCAGAGAAAACATTTGTAGATTAAAGTCGTAAATTTACGAGAAAAAACACAAATATTCTCTGAGATTCTAAAGTGATCAGAAAAAACTAATATTCTCTGAGGTTAAAGTCGTCAATATATGAGGACTAAAATAGAATATTATGAGATTCTAAAGTCATAAACAGTAGAGATGCACCGATACCACTTTATATCAGACCGAGTACCAGTACTTCCATCTGGGTACTCTCCGATACCGAGTACCGATACGAGTACTTCTCTGAGCCAGAAGACCCTCGTTAACAGCCAGCTGGAGGGTGTGAGCGACACTCTGCAGGAGGAACAGGATTATTGATTATTGATTATTAATAATAATAATGATTATTATTAGTGAACGTGGTTCTGGTTCCGGAGCCTCAGTACACATTGACAGAAGTTAAAGTACGTGTGTGAGTACTTCCTGTTTGAGTGTACTAGTATTTGACGTCCAGATGTGGGTACTGGCAGGCGTACACTCTGTTACTGTACTGTTAGAAACCTCATGATCTCATGCTGATACTGGTATTGATCAGTATTGATCAGTACTGATCAGCATTGATTGATCAGGAGACGCCACAGTGACGATAATCTGACATTCCTTTAAAATCATTCCAGTTAAAACTCAGTTTTCAGCCTCGTTGGGCTCCGTCAGACCAAACCCAGCACACAGGAGCCCAACCAGTCCTCCCAGTCCCTCCAGTCCTCCCAGTCCTCCCAGTCCCTCCAGTCCTCCCAGTCCTCCCAGTCCCCCCAGTCCCTCCCAGTCCTCCCAGTCCCTCCCAGTCCCCCCAGTCCCTCCCAGTCCTCCCAGTCCCTCCCAGTCCTCCCAGTCCCTCCAGTCCTCCCACTCCCTCCAGTCCCTCCAGTCCCTCCCAGTCTTCCCAGTCCTCCCAGTCCCTCCAGTCCTCCCAGTCCCTCCAGTCCTCCCACTCCCTCCAGTCCTCCCAGTCCCTCCAGTCCTCCCAGTCCCTCCCAGTCTTCCCAGTCTTCCCAGTCCTCCCAGTCCCTCCAGTCTTCCCAGTCCTCCCAGTCCCTCCAGTCCTCCCAGTCTTCCCAGTCTTCCCAGTCCTCCCAGTCCTCCCAGTCCTCCCAGTCCCTCCAGTCCTCCCACTCCCTCCAGTCCTCCCCGTCCTCCCAGTCCCTCCCAGTCCTCCCAGTCCCTCCAGTCCTCCCAGTCCCTCCCAGTCCCTCCAGTCCCTCCAGTCCTCCCAGTCCAGATCGCTCACTGTGTATAAATCTTTATTGATTGTCATTCCTAATAAAAGTAAATAAAATTAAAAAGAGGACCATGAAGCAGCATCTTGTACTGAACCAGACTATTAAAGAAACTAATGACACCACCGCCTCTGTTTCAGCTTCTTTACCCGTTTACCCCTTTACCCGTTTACCTGTTTCACCTGAGTCCAACCAGCGAGATGATGCTTTTATTATGACATGTTTCCGATGTTATTATGACACGCTTCTGATGTTATTATGACATGTTTCCGATGTTATTATGACACGCTTCTGATGTTATTATGACATGTTTCCGATGTTATTATGACACGCTTCTGATGTTATTATGACATGTTTCTGATGTTATTATGACACGCTTCTGATGTTATTATGACATGTTTCTGATGTTATTATGACACGCTTCTGATGTTATTATGACATGTTTCCGATGTTATTATGACACGCTTCTGATGTTATTATGACATGTTTCCGATGTTATTATGACACGCTTCTGTTATTATGACATGTTTCCGATGTTATTATGACACGCTTCTGATGTTATTATGACACGCTTCTGATGTTATTATGACACGTTTCCGATGTTATTATGACACGCTTCTGAAGTTATTATGACACGTTATTATGACATGTTTCCGATGTTATTATGACACACTTCTGATGTTATTATGACACGCTTCTGATGTTATTATGACACGCTTCTGATGTTATTATGACACGCTTCTGATGTTATTATGACATGTTTCCGATGTTATTATGACACGCTTCTGATGTTATTATGACACAATTCTGATGTTATTATGACACGTTTCTGATGTTATTATGACACGTTATTATGACACGTTTCTGATGTTATTATGACACGTTATTATGACACGTTTCTGATGTTATGACACGTTTCCAATGTTATTGTGACACGTTTCTGATGTTATGACACGTTTCTGATGGTATTATGACACGTTATTATGACACGTTATGACACGTTTCCAATGTTATTATGACACGTTTCTGATGTTATTATGACCCGTTTCTGATGTTATTATGACACGCTTCTGATGTTATCATGACACGTTTCTGGTTATTATGACACGTTATTATGACACGTTATGACACGTTTCTGATGTTATTATGACACGTTTCTGATGTTATTATGACACGTTTCTGATGTTATTATGACACGTTATTATGACACGTTTCTGATGTTATCATGACACGTTTCTGGTTATTATGACACGTTATTATGACACGTTATGACACGTTTCTGATGTTATTATGACACGCTTCTGATGTTATCATGACACGTTTCTGGTTATTATGACACGTTATTATGACACGTTATGACACGTTTCTGATGTTATTATGACACGTTTCTGATGTTATTATGACACGCTTCTGATGTTATTATGACACGCTTCTGATGTTATCATGACACGTTTCTGGTTATTATGACATGTTATTATGACACGTTATGACACGTTTCTGATGTTATTATGACACGTTTCTGATGTTATTATGACACGCTTCTGATGTTATTATGACACGTTTCTGATGTTATTATGACATGTTTCCGATGTTATTATGACATGTTTCCGATGTTATTATGACATATTTCCGATGTTATTATGACACGCTTCTGATGTTATTATGACACGCTTCTGATGTTATTATGACATGTTTCCGATGTTATGACACGCTTCTGAAGTTATTGACACGTTATTATGACATGTTTCCGATGTTATTATGACACGCTTCTGATGTTATTATGACATGTTTCCGATGTTATTATGACACGCTTCTGATGTTGTTATGACACGCTTCTGATGTTATTATGACATGTTTCCGATGTTATTATGACACGCTTCTGATGTTATTATGACATGTTTCCGATGTTATTATGACACGCTTCTGATGTTATTATGACACGCTTCTGATGTTATTATGACACGTTTCCGATGTTATTATGACACGCTTCTGAAGTTATTATGACACGTTATTATGACATGTTTCCGATGTTATTATGACACACTTCTGATGTTATTATGACACGCTTCTGATGTTATTATGACACGCTTCTGATGTTATTATGACACGCTTCTGATGTTATTATGACATGTTTCCGATGTTATTATGACACGCTTCTGATGTTATTATGACACAATTCTGATGTTATTATGACACGTTTCTGATGTTATTATGACACGTTATTATGACACGTTTCTGATGTTATGACACGTTTCCAATGTTATTGTGACACGTTTCTGATGTTATGACACGTTTCTGATGGTATTATGACACGTTATTATGACACGTTATGAGACGTTTCCAATGTTATTATGACACGTTTCTGATGTTATTATGACACGTTTCTGATGTTATTATGACACGCTTCTGATGTTATCATGACACGTTTCTGGTTATTATGACACGTTATTATGACACGTTATGAAACGTTTCTGATGTTATTATGACACGTTTCTGATGTTATTATGACCCGTTATTATGACACGTTTCTGATGTTATGACACGTTTCCAATGTTATTATGACACGTTTCTGATGTTATTATGACACGTTGCAATGTTATGACACGTTTCTGATGTTATTATGACACGTTTCTGATGTTATTATGACACGTTTCTGATGTTATTATGACACGTTATTATGACACGTTGCAATGTTATGACACGTTTCCAATGTTATTATGACACGTTTCTGATGTTATTATGACACGTTTCTGATGTTATTATGACACGCTTCTGATGTTATTATGACACGATATTATGACACGTTTCTGATGTTATGACACGTTTCTGATGTTATTATGACACGTTTCTGATGTTATGACACGTTTCTGATGTTGTTATGACACGCTTCTGATGTTGTTATGACACGTTTCTGATGTTATGACACGTTTCTGATGTTATGACACGTTTCTGATGTTATTATGACACGTTTCCAATGTTATTATGACACGTTTCTGATGTTATTATGACACGTTTCTGATGTTGTTATGACACGCTTCTGATGTTATTATGACACGTTTCTGATGTTGTTATGACACGTTTCTGATGTTATTATGACACGTTTCTGATGTTATTATGACACGTTATTATGACACGTTTCTGATGTTATTATGACACGTTATTATGACACGTTTCTGATGTTATGACACGTTTCCAATGTTATTGTGACACGTTTCTGATGTTATGACACGTTTCTGATGGTATTATGACACGTTATTATGACACGTTATGACACGTTTCCAATGTTATTATGACACGTTTCTGATGTTATTATGACACGTTTCTGATGTTATTATGACACGCTTCTGATGTTATCATGACACGTTTCTGGTTATTATGACACGTTATTATGACACGTTATGACACGTTTCTGATGTTATTATGACACGTTATTATGACACGTTTCTGATGTTATGACACGTTTCCAATGTTATTATGACACGTTTCTGATGTTATTATGACACGTTATTATGACACGTTGCAATGTTATGACACGTTTCTGATGTTATTATGACACGTTATTATGACACGTTATGACACGTTTCTGATGTTATTATGACACGTTTCTGATGTTATTATGACACGTTTGCAATGTTATGACACGTTTCTGATGTTATTATGACACGTTATTATGACACGTTATGACAAGTTTCTGATGTTATTATGACACGTTTCTGATGTTATTATGACACGTTATTATGACACGTTTCTGATGTTATGACACGTTATGTTATTATGACACGTTTCTGATGTTATTATGACACGCTTCTGATGTTATTATGACACGTTTCTGATGTTATTATGACACGCTTCTGATGTTATTATGACATGTTATTATGACACGCTTCTGATGTTATTATGAAACGCTTCTGATGTTATTATGACACGTTATTATGACACGCTTCTGATGTTATGACACGTTATTATGACACGTTGCTGATGTTATTAGGACACGTTTCTGATGTTATTATGACACGTTATTATGACACGTTTCTGATGTTATTATGACACGTTTCTGATGTTATGACACGATATTATGAAACGTTTCTGATGTTATGACACGTTTCTGATGTTATTATGACACGTTATTATGACACGTTATGACACGTTTCTGATGTTATGACACGTTTCTGATGTTATTATGACATGTTTGCAATGTTATGACACGTTTCTGATGTTATTATGACACGTTATTATGACACGTTATGACATGTTTCTGATGTTATTATGACACGTTTCTGATGTTATTATGACACTTTTCTGATGTTATTATGACACGTTATTATGACACATTTCTGATGTTATTATGACACGTTATTATGACACGTTTCTGATGTTATGACACGTTTCTGATGTTATTATGACACGCTTCTGATGTTATTATGACACGTTTCTGATGTTATTATGACACGCTTCTGATGTTATTATGACATGTTATTATGACACGCTTCTGATGTTATTATGACACGCTTCTGATGTTATTATCACACGCTTCTGATGTTATTATGACACATTTCTGATGTTATTATAACAAGTTATTATGACACGTTTCTGATGTTATTATGACACGTTTCTGATGTTATGACACGCTTCTGATGTTATTATGACACGATATTATGACACGTTTCTGATGTTATGACACGTTTCTGATGTTGTTATGACACGCTTCTGATGTTGTTATGACACGTTTCTGATGTTATTATGACACATTTCTGATGTTATTATGACACGTTATTATGACACGTTTCCAATGTTATTGTGACACGTTTCTGATGTTATGACACTTTTCTGATGTTATTATGACACGTTATTATGACACATTTCTGATGTTATTATGACACGTTATTATGACACGTTTCTGATGTTATGACACGTTTCTGATGTTATTATGACACGCTTCTGATGTTATTATGACACGTTTCTGATGTTATTATGACACGCTTCTGATGTTATTATGACATGTTATTATGACACGCTTCTGATGTTATTATGACACGCTTCTGATGTTATTATCACACGCTTCTGATGTTATTATGACACATTTCTGATGTTATTATAACAAGTTATTATGACACGTTTCTGATGTTATTATGACACGTTTCTGATGTTATGACACGCTTCTGATGTTATTATGACACGATATTATGACACGTTTCTGATGTTATGACACGTTTCTGATGTTGTTATGACACGCTTCTGATGTTGTTATGACACGTTTCTGATGTTATTATGACACATTTCTGATGTTATTATGACACGTTATTATGACACGTTTCCAATGTTATTGTGACACGTTTCTGATGTTATGACACGTTTCTGATGGTATTATGACACGTTATGACACGTTTCCAATGTTATTATGACACGTTTCTGATGTTATTATGACACGTTTCTGATGTTATCATGACACGTTTCTGATGTTATTATGACACGTTATGACACGTTTCTGATGTTATTATGACACGTTTCTGATGTTATTATGACACGTTTCTGATGTTGTTATGACACGTTGTTATTATGACACGTTTCTGATGTTATTATGACACGTTTCTGATGTTATTATGACACGTTGTTATTATGACACGTTTCTGATGTTATGACACCTTTCCAATGTTATTATGACACGTTTCTGATGTTATTATGACACGTTATGACACGTTTCTGATGTTATTATGACACGTTTCTGATGTTATTATGACACGTTATGACACGTTTCTGATGTTATTATGACACGTTATTATGACACGTTATGACACGCTTCTGATGTTATTATGACACGCTTCTGATGTTATTATGACACGCTTCTGATGTTATTATGACACGTTTCTGATGTTATTATGACACGTTATTATGACACGTTTCTGATGTTATTATGACACGTTTCTGATGTTATTATGACACGTTTCTGATGTTATTATGACACGCTTCTGATGTTATTATGACACGATATTATGACACGTTTCTGACCTCTAGTTAGCACCTCTTTAGTGGATATGATCAATGTGTCTTTACTAACAGGCTATGTACCACAGTCCTTTAAAGTAGCTGTAATTAAACCTCTTCTTAAAAAGCCCACTCTTGATCCAGAGGTCCTAGCCAACTATAGACCTATATCTAACCTTCCCTTTACCTCCAAAATACTCGAGAAAGTAGTTGCCAGTCAGCTGTGTGACTTTCTACAGAACAACCATTTATTCGAAGATTATCAGTCAGGATTTAGAGTGCACCATAGCACAGAGACAGCACTAGTGAAAATTACAAATGACCTTCTAATGGCATCGGACAAAGGACTTGTCTCTGTACTTGTCTTGCTAGATCTCAGTGCTGCTTTCGACACCATTGACCATGACATCCTATTACAAAGACTGGAACATTTAATTGGCATTAAAGGAACTGCACTAAGTTGGTTTAAGTCCTATTTATCAGATCGATCTCAGTTTGTACATGTCAACGATGAGTCCTCCATGTACGCCAAAGTTAGTCACGGAGTTCCACAGGGTTCTGTACTTGGACCAATTCTATTTACCTTATATATGCTTCCCTTAGGCAATGTTATTAGAAAACACTCCATAAACTTTCATTGTTATGCAGATGATACTCAATTATATCTATCAATCAAGCCAGACGAAACAAACCAGTTAACTAAACTTCAAGCATGCCTTAAGGACATAAAAACCTGGATGACCTGCAATTTCCTGATGTTAAACTCAGACAAAACTGAAGTTATTGTACTAGGCCCTGAGCACCTCCGAAACAAATTATCTAATGATATAGTTACTTTAGATGGCATTGCCCTGGCCTCCAGCACCACCGTAAGGAATCTGGGAGTTGTCTTCGACCAGGATATGTCCTTTAACTCTCACATAAAACAAACCTCACGGACTGCCTTCTTTCATCTACGTAACATTGCAAAGATCAGGCACATCCTGTGTCAAAACTGTTACCTCTAGACTCGATTACTGCAATTCCTTATTATCAGGCTGCTCCAATAAGTCTCTTAAGACTCTCCAGTTGATCCAGAATGCTGCAGCACGTGTACTGACTAGAACTAGAAAAAGAGATCATATTACGCCTGTATTAGCTTCTCTGCACTGGCTGCCTGTAAAATCCAGAATAGATTTTAAAATCGTCCTCCTCACCTACAAAGCGCTAAACGGTCAGGCCCCATCATATCTTAAAGAGCTCATAGTACCCTACTACCCCACTAGAGCACTGCGCTCACAGAATGCAGGGTTACTTGAGGTTCCTAGAGTCTCCAAACGTAGAATGGGAGCCAGAGCCTTCAGCTATCAAGCTCCTCTTCTCTGGAACCAGCTCCCAGTTTCAGTCCGGGAGGCAGACACCGTCTCTACATTTAAGAGTAGGCTAAAGACTTTCCTCTTTGATAACGCTTATACTTAAGCTGCTATAGGCATAGACTGCCGGGGGACTTCCTATGACACACTGTCATAAGGAACTTCCTATGACACACTGAGCTCCCCTCTCCTTCTGTATATACTCATGTCCCATGTCCATGTTGTTACTAACTTCATTCCTTCCCGGGAGTCCTTGTGCCTCCTTGTCTCGCAGCTAACCGTGGAGCGGGGTCACACCGGGAGCGAGGTTATACCTGGAGCGGGATCACACCGGGAGCGAGGTTATACCTGGAGCATGGGTACACTTGGAGCAGGGTTTCACCTGGACCTTGGTGGTCTCCGGTATTGTGGCTGCATCTGCTGCCGCGTCGGTGCCTGCTTGACACCAACTGCTACCATCCCTAATTAACTACGTCTGTACGAGGGACTACCAATGCTAACGAGGGATTTCCAACACCTAATGACAATGTGGCAGCCTGGAGAATAACACTTCTCAATCACTGCCAAAGACATCAAGAGCTCCCAGCAAGCATGCTGATGCTGCAGGAACCAACGCACGGGCATCGATCGCAGGGACGTCCCACACCAACACACATGGACGTACTGAGGAGAGATGCTGGACAGTGCTGGCTTTCCGATAGTTGTATTATCACTCTTTCCATCCACCACTATTGGTTTTGTCTCTCTCTCTCTCTCTCTCTCTCTCTCTCTCTCTCTGTCTCTCTCTCTCTCTCTCTCTCTCTCTCTCTCTCTCTGTCTCTCTCTCTCTCTCTCTGTCTCTCTCTCTCTCTCTCTCTCTCTCTCTCTCTCTCTCTCTCTCACACACACACACTCTATCTATCTATCTATCCCCCCAGCCGGTCTCGGCAGATGGCCGCCCGCCCTGAGCCCGGTTCTGCTCCAGGTTTCTTCCCAGTAATCGGGGAGTTTTTCCTGGCCACAGTGCGCTTGGTGGATCCT
>NW_027428140.1:20000-22563 GCF_043250625.1 Sebastes fasciatus | reverse complement strand
GATTTGGTGCTAAATTTAACCATTTGTTTACCACTGGATTATTGATCAACATGATCAATAATCCCTCCAGAATACCACATTAAGACACCGAGACCTCGAGGAACACCAGAGAAGAAGACATGCTGGGATTTGGGATCAAAAAACTTTTGACATTTTGTAGATTTCTGCAACACTACACCGTTTATATAGGAGACAATAACACATTTATACTGCATGTGATGATCATAAAGTGGGCATGTCTGTAAAGGGGAGACTCGTGGGTACCCAGAGAACCCATTTACATTCACTGATCTGGAGGTCAGAGGTCAAGGGACCCCTTTGAAAATGGACATGACAGTTTGTCCTCTCCAACATTTAGTGTCAGTTTGGAGCGTTATTTAACCTCCTTCATGACCAGCTAGTCTGACCTGGTTGGTACCAATGGATTCATCAGGTTCTATAGTTTACTATGATACCAGTATCTCACTTTATTTCTGCCTTTCTTTTGAACATTTTCCAGACTTTTTGGGACATTTTTTGGGGACTTTTTTCAGACATTTTTATTCTTTTTTTAAATTTTTTCGGATATTTTCAGACTTTTTTGGATATATTTTGGACAATTGTCAGACTTTTTTTCGGAACGTTTTGGACTTTTTTTTCATTCAAAAACCCTCACACATTCACATCTCTGGAGGTGAGAGGTAGGGTAGGAGGTAGGAGGACCCTTCCCTTTGAAAACAGGTTTTCCTCTCCAACATTCAGCCGAACATTGAGGAAGTGGTTCAACAGGTTCGGTATAAAGACGAACAGAAACACGTTAAATCACACGGATGAATTCATCCTGTCATCGTGTTTCACTGTGACGTCTTAAGATGAAGCAGAGAGTCCGTCTCGCTCTACAGGTGAGTCTCAGGTTACACACAGAGAGCTGTTTACAGGTGAGTCTCCGCCCACAGGAGGGAGGGGTGGGGGGGGACACTAGGTGTGTCGACAGGAAGTCACAGCGCTTCACCTGAACGAGGAACTTTGATCTGATGACGGAGGCAAGTTCTACACAGAGGAAACTAAAGGTCACTGAGACCTCAGCAAACGCCTCAACACCTGTTCATAATAATAATAATAATATATATGAAATATAACATCTACCTGTTAATAATAATAATAATAATAATAATATATCTGAAATATAACATCTACCTGTTAATAATAATAATAATAATAATATATCTGAAATATAACATCTACCTGTTAATAAAAATAATAATAATACTAATAATAATAATAATAATAATAATAAATCTGAAATATAACATCTACCTGTTAATAATTATGTTATAATAATAATAATAATAATGAAATATAACCTCCACCTGTTAATAATAATAATAATAATAATAATATATCTGAAATATAACATCTACCTGTTAATAATAATAATAATAATAATAAAATATAATATCTGAAATATAACATCTACCTGTTAATAATTATATTATAATAATAATAATAATAATGAAATATAACCTCCACCTGTTAATAATAATAATAATAATAATAATAATATATCTGAAATATAACGGAGCCGATCTACACAGTAAACATACTAGTAAGAGAAAAAAAAAGAATCATAAATATAAAACAGAAATAAATAAAATAATTTCATTATTATTTTATTAATATGTTTATTTATTTATTTTTATCAACTTGTTTTTCAATTAATTCTGTATCTTTGTTTTCGCTCCATGTTTTTAATACCCGTGTTATTCATTTATTTTCTCTTGTGAAGCACTTTGTGCCGGTACTCGTTTTATTCGGTTCCGTAACAGCACGGGAAAAAACAACAACCCGAGACGTGAAAGAAGGCCGCTGCTGCAGCGCCGCCTCCGCCTCCGCCTCCGCCTCCGCCTCCGCCTCGACTCAACTCAACTCAACTCAACACAGAAAACAAACAGCAAGAGTCGGTATGGAGGTTCTTTGTGTTCGAGGCGGAGTTACAGGAGTAATAATAGATTGGTTAAAACCAGTATGCGGTGCGGTAACGCTGCCGTCATACTTTCCTTTCCAAAGAAGGAAATACTTCCAATTTAGCGAAGCAGCTCAAAGACAGACATCCAGACGATATGGTCTGTTTTAGATACTTGAAGGCTTCATGCCAATGTTCTGTTTTAATATGTTAACAGACGTTTCTTTTTATTTATTACTTAAAGGCCTTTGTTATTTGTAATGTTAACATGTTTTAAGAAAGGAGTGCGTGTTGAATTATATGGGATTTAATGTTTATTTTACCGTGGTATGGAATTGGTATCGAGAATCGTGTAAATTCACTGGTGTTGGTATCGACTACTAGATTTCTACCGTGACATCCCTACTAGCTGAGTCAACGTTAACAGTGCTACGTTTGGAAATAAGTGAAAGACGTGTTGTTGTGTGTAAACTCTCCTGTTCTAAGAGGTTCAATTTCTGGTTTTATGAATGGAGTCTGGTGTCTTTGGAGAGAGAGATGTAACGGCTTCAGATCCCCGTCGAGGTGAAGCATCTGTAGACGGAGCAGCAGAACAATAGACACCTAAAAGAATGAATATCA
>NW_027428140.1:0-15000 GCF_043250625.1 Sebastes fasciatus | reverse complement strand
TATATATATAATATATTATATATATATAACATTTTGTTTACATACATAAATAAATAAAATGTATATATATTACATTATATTAAATATTTTATCAATCGATTAAAATATAGAATCACTATTAATCACATGATTGTCTATAGTTAATCGCAAATTAATCCCACATTTATTATCTGTTCAAATTGTATCTTAAAGGGAGATTTAGTTCTTATATTTTACTATATTTTATTGTTTTTTATATGTCCTTGTGTATTTACTATTTATTTTCTTTCTAAAAGTATTGTGACAATAAACATCTTGAATCTTTATTTTATTGTTGTCATTGGTGCTATAAATATATATATATAAGATTGTGTATACATATAAAAAATAAATTTGAATACATAACTATATATATAAATAAATATAGATATATTTATATTTATATTTTAAATTATTTATTTTATTATTTAATCGCAAATTTATCTCACATGTTTTATCTGTTCTAAATGAACCTTAAAGGAGATTAGTCCAGTATTTAATCCTCTTATCAACATGGGAGTGGACTAATATGCTGCTTTATGTAAATGTATGTATATAATTATTATTGTAAATCAATTAACAACACAAATCAATAACAGATATTGATCCAGAAACCCTCACAGGTACTGCATTTAGCATAAAACAATATGCTCCAATCATAACATGGCAAACTGCAGCCCAACAGGCAACAACAGCTGTCAGTGTGTCAGTGTGCTGACTTGACTATGACTTGCCCCAAACTGCATGTGATGATCATAAAGTGGGCATGTCTGTAAAGGGGAGACTCGTGGGTACCCATAGAACTCATTTACATTCACACATCTGGAGGTCAAAGGTCAAGGGACCCCTTTGAAAATGGACATGACAGTTTGTCCTCTCCAACATTTAGTAGTTAAAATGTAATTTAATAGTCGACCGCTGATGGATTAATGGTTGCAGCTCTGCTGAGTAATAAAGATATCCAGGAGACAGAGACTTTATATTCAGAGCCAGCTTAAGGCATAGGACGTCTAGGGCTAGGGCGCCACCTTCTGGAGGGCGCTGGTCGCACCCATAAATAAATCAAAAACAAAATAAGTAGGCAAGCAAGTAAGTAAATAAATAAATAAATAAATAAAGAAAGAAAGTAAGTAAATAAATATTTTTTTTTAAATAAATAAATAAAGTAAGCAAGCAAGTAAATAAATACAAAATAAAAAAAATTAATTAAAAAAAATAAGTAGGCAAGCAAGTAAGTAAATAAATAAATAAATAAATGAATAAATAAATAAATAAATAAATAAATAAATAAAAATGCCAATGGGCGCCCTTCCTCTTTTACTGCATTGAAATAGTAATTAAATACATAAATGAATAAATAAATACACTTTTCTCTCCTGTAACTCTCGTTGTGAAACTGACTGAACACTTTGAAGCCAACATTATCAGGAACCAGTAGTTTATTAATATTATAATAAATAGAGTTATTTATGAAAATAAAAGTCTTAATGTTTTGTCTTAACCCCGTTGTGATGTCTTCTGTTCAGGGGGTTGATTATATACAGTACATAATAGACCTCACCTAGCTAGTATTACTACTGTACTTTGACTTAAAGGTTGAATACTTCCTACAACGTCACAGCGTCCACAGAGGAGTCTGATCTCTGATCTCTGATCTCTGATCTGTGATAATGAGCTGTTCCAGGAAAGAGAGATGAAAGGAGCGTTACCTGGGTGTAGGGGTAATAATCACTGGTCATCCTCTTCAGGGTAATCAATACATCAATACATCAATAGATCAATAGATCGTCATGTGTGCTCCGGCTCGGTGTGCTGCATTAGATCATCTGACTGTGAAGCAGATCTCAGACCTGTCTGAGCACAACTACAGCTCTTACATCAGGTAATGAGTCCACTCCCCACCACTCCCTCTGCAGGTATGAGGAGCTGTTTACCTGGCCAACAGGTAGCTGCTGCTACAACACACACACACACACACACACACACACACACACACACACACACACACACACACACACACTCTCCTGTATGATGGGTCAGAGAACAGGTGTGTGTTCATGGTGTCTACAACTGCTGGGTGCACTGGGAGGAAATGTGAGCAGACATTCATGTTCCCTTCAGGATGAACCCTGTAAACATCCTCTGAGCGTCTCTCCAGCTGCCTCTCAGCTGATCCCTCACCTGTCTGCCAGGTACAGGCTGTGATTGGCCTGAAGTCACATGACCTCATACCCATCTACTGTATGTGTGGCTGCCTCATTGGCTGATATGTAAAGTCATAATCAGCTGTTATGTTCTTCTTCTCTTCCTCAGTAACAATTATGATAATCATGTGAACATATTTCAGACATACTTCTGGTTCAGCTGCTCAGACGGATCAACGTCTCAACGTCTGGGTGAACAATCGCACGGCGTTCTATTCTCCATCTACTGAACTGAATAACATCTACTAATGAATTAATTGAAGAGGACTTTCTACAAGCTGAAAGCATCAAACAACATTCAGACACCTGAAAAATATCCAAAAACTATTAGTCAAATATGTGAAACAAATCTTAAAAATGAAAAACTAAAACTAAACTAAACAAAATCACATCCATTTGTAAAGAGGCTAAAATCACGAAAAAAACATTCGTAAATATGTAAAAAATATCACAAAATTCTGAGTAAAATCTTCTAACAGTCTCCAGAAGAAACTCTGAGTGTGTCGGAGCTGCTGCAGTCTGGAGTGTGTGTGTGTGTGTGTGTGTGTGTGTGTGTGTGTGTGTATGTTTCCTATTCAAAAGAACTTTTAACAGGTCACTTTAAACATGTACAGAGGTATACAGGTAGGTACTGAGACCGGACCTGTCATGATGTCATGATGTCGTGATGTCGTGATGTCGTGATGTCGTGATGTCGTGATGTCGTGATTTCGTGATGTCGTGATGTCATGATGTCATGATGTCATGATGTCATGACTCGTAGCTCAGTGAGTCAGACTGATCCTGAATCAGTTCAGCTGCTGTTACCTCAAACTAACAATGATGAGGATTCTTTCACAATAAAACACCGATGAATCTTTCACAATAAAACACTGATGAATCTTTCACAATAAAACACCGATGAATCTTTCACAATAAAACACTGATGAATCTTTCACAATAAAACACCGATGAATCTTTCACAATAAAACACCGATGAATCTTTCACAATAAAACACAGATGAATCTTTCACAATAAAACACTGATGAATCTTTCACAATAAAACACAGGATGCAGCAGGTTTCTCCTCCGTCTCCTTCAGCAAACACTGAGTCACCAGCCAGCACTACCACGTGATGCAACGTTCAGGGTGGAGATTTATTGTTTCAAACATCAACAGTCTGATGAAACTGGAGCTGTTTCCATAAGAAGTATAATATATGTATATAAAAAACAAACTCCTTTGATGAATAATGTATTTTTATCTTCACTTCTGACCTTTATGAGAATATCATCTGATAGTTAAAACATAGATTAGTTTTTACAACACCGAGCGGCTCTCTGGACTTTATCCTCTCATGAATGTGTGATATGAGCAGCTCTGCTATAGTTCATCAGTGTGATGAGTGTTGTTGTGTTGTTGTGTTGTTGTGTTGTTGTGTGACTGGATGTTGTGTTGTTGTGTGACTGGATGTTGTGTTGTTGTGTGGCTGGATGTTGTGTTGTTGTGTGACTGGATGTTGTGTTGTTGTGTGTTGTTGTGTGACTAGATGTTGTGTTGTTGTGTGGCTGGATGTTGTGTTGTTGTGTGACTGGATGTTGTGTTGTTGTGTGACTGGATGTTGTGTTGTTGTGTGACTAGATGTTGTGTTATTGTGTGACTGGATGTTGTGTTGTTGTGTGACTGGATGTTGTGTTGTTGTGTGACTGGATGTTGTGTTGTTGTGTGACTGGATGTTGTGTTGTTGTGTGACTAGATGTTGTGTTGTTGTGTGGCTGGATGTTGTGTTGTTGTGTGACTGGATGTTGTGTTGTTGTGTGACTGGATGTTGTGTTGTTGTGTGTTGTTGTGTGACTAGATGTTGTGTTGTTGTGTGACTGGATGTTGTGTTGTTGTGTGGCTGGATATTGTGTTGTTGTGTGACTAGATGTTGTGTTGTTGTGTGGCTGGATGTTGTGTTGTTGTGTGACTGGATGTTGTGTTGTTGTGTGACTGGATGTTGTGTTGTTGTGTGACTGGATGTTGTGTTGTTGTGTGGCTGGATGTTGTGTTGTTGTGTGGCTGGATGTTGTGTTGTTGTGTGGCTGGATGTTGTGTTGTTGTGTGACTGGATGTTGTGTTGTTGTGTGACTGGATGTTGTGTTGTTGTGTGACTGGATGTTGTGTTGTTGTGTGACTGGATGTTGTGTTGTTGTGTGGCTGGATGTTGTGTTGTTGTGTAGCTGGATGTTGTGTTGTTGTGTAGCTGGATGTTGTGTTGTTGTGTAGCTGGATGTTGTGTTGTTGTGTAGCTGGATGTTGTGTTGTTGTGTGACTGGATGTTGTGTTGTTGTGTTGTTGTGTTGTTGTGTGACTGGATGTTGTGTTGTTGTGTGACTGGATGTTGTGTTGTTGTGTGGCTGGATGTTGTGTTGTTGTGTGACTGGATGTTGTGTTGTTGTGTGGCTGGATGTTGTGTTGTTGTGTGACTAGATGTTGTGTTGTTGTGTGGCTGGATGTTGTGTTGTTGTGTTGTTGTGTTGTTGTGTTGTTGTGTGACTGGATGTTGTGTTGTTGTGTGACTGGATGTTGTGTTGTTGTGTGGCTGGATGTTGTGTTGTTGTGTGACTGGATGTTGTGTTGTTGTGTGTTGTTGTGTGACTAGATGTTGTGTTGTTGTGTGGCTGGATGTTGTGTTGTTGTGTGACTGGATGTTGTGTTGTTGTGTGACTGGATGTTGTGTTGTTGTGTGACTAGATGTTGTGTTGTTGTGTGACTGGATGTTGTGTTGTTGTGTGACTGGATGTTGTGTTGTTGTGTGGCTGGATGTTGTGTTGTTGTGTGACTGGATGTTGTGTTGTTGTGTGACTGGATGTTGTGTTGTTGTGTGGCTGGATGTTGTGTTGTTGTGTGACTGGATGTTGTGTTGTTGTGTGGCTGGATGTTGTGTTGTTGTGTGACTAGATGTTGTGTTGTTGTGTGGCTGGATGTTGTGTTGTTGTGTTGTTGTGTTGTTGTGTTGTTGTGTGACTGGATGTTGTGTTGTTGTGTGACTGGATGTTGTGTTGTTGTGTGGCTGGATGTTGTGTTGTTGTGTGACTGGATGTTGTGTTGTTGTGTGTTGTTGTGTGACTAGATGTTGTGTTGTTGTGTGGCTGGATGTTGTGTTGTTGTGTGACTGGATGTTGTGTTGTTGTGTGACTGGATGTTGTGTTGTTGTGTGACTAGATGTTGTGTTGTTGTGTGACTGGATGTTGTGTTGTTGTGTGACTGGATGTTGTGTTGTTGTGTGACTGGATGTTGTGTTGTTGTGTGACTGGATGTTGTGTTGTTGTGTGACTAGATGTTGTGTTGTTGTGTGGCTGGATGTTGTGTTGTTGTGTGACTGGATGTTGTGTTGTTGTGTGACTGGATGTTGTGTTGTTGTGTGTTGTTGTGTGACTAGATGTTGTGTTGTTGTGTGACTGGATGTTGTGTTGTTGTGTGGCTGGATATTGTGTTGTTGTGTGACTAGATGTTGTGTTGTTGTGTGGCTGGATGTTGTGTTGTTGTGTGACTGGATGTTGTGTTGTTGTGTGACTGGATGTTGTGTTGTTGTGTGACTGGATGTTGTGTTGTTGTGTGACTAGATGTTGTGTTGTTGTGTGGCTGGATGTTGTGTTGTTGTGTGACTGGATGTTGTGTTGTTGTGTGACTGGATGTTGTGTTGTTGTGTGACTGGATGTTGTGTTGTTGTGTGACTAGATGTTGTGTTGTTGTGTGGCTGGATGTTGTGTTGTTGTGTGACTGGATGTTGTGTTGTTGTGTGTTGTTGTGTGACTAGATGTTGTGTTGTTGTGTGGCTGGATGTTGTGTTGTTGTGTGACTGGATGTTGTGTTGTTGTGTGACTGGATGTTGTGTTGTTGTGTGACTAGATGTTGTGTTGTTGTGTGACTGGATGTTGTGTTGTTGTGTGACTGGATGTTGTGTTGTTGTGTGACTGGATGTTGTGTTGTTGTGTGACTGGATGTTGTGTTGTTGTGTGACTAGATGTTGTGTTGTTGTGTGGCTGGATGTTGTGTTGTTGTGTGACTGGATGTTGTGTTGTTGTGTGACTGGATGTTGTGTTGTTGTGTGTTGTTGTGTGACTAGATGTTGTGTTGTTGTGTGACTGGATGTTGTGTTGTTGTGTGGCTGGATATTGTGTTGTTGTGTGACTAGATGTTGTGTTGTTGTGTGGCTGGATGTTGTGTTGTTGTGTGACTGGATGTTGTGTTGTTGTGTGACTGGATGTTGTGTTGTTGTGTGACTGGATGTTGTGTTGTTGTGTGACTAGATGTTGTGTTGTTGTGTGGCTGGATGTTGTGTTGTTGTGTGACTGGATGTTGTGTTGTTGTGTGACTGGATGTTGTGTTGTTGTGTGACTGGATGTTGTGTTGTTGTGTGACTGGATGTTGTGTTGTTGTGTGGCTGGATGTTGTGTTGTTGTGTAGCTGGATGTTGTGTTGTTGTGTAGCTGGATGTTGTGTTGTTGTGTAGCTGGATGTTGTGTTGTTGTGTAGCTGGATGTTGTGTTGTTGTGTGACTGGATGTTGTGTTGTTGTGTTGTTGTGTTGTTGTGTGACTGGATGTTGTGTTGTTGTGTGACTGGATGTTGTGTTGTTGTGTGGCTGGATGTTGTGTTGTTGTGTGACTGGATGTTGTGTTGTTGTGTGGCTGGATGTTGTGTTGTTGTGTGACTGGATGTTGTGTTGTTGTGTGGCTGGATGTTGTGTTGTTGTGTGACTAGATGTTGTGTTGTTGTGTGGCTGGATGTTGTGTTGTTGTGTTGTTGTGTTGTTGTGTTGTTGTGTGACTGGATGTTGTGTTGTTGTGTGACTGGATGTTGTGTTGTTGTGTGGCTGGATGTTGTGTTGTTGTGTGACTGGATGTTGTGTTGTTGTGTGTTGTTGTGTGACTAGATGTTGTGTTGTTGTGTGGCTGGATGTTGTGTTGTTGTGTGACTGGATGTTGTGTTGTTGTGTGACTGGATGTTGTGTTGTTGTGTGACTGGATGTTGTGTTGTTGTGTGACTAGATGTTGTGTTGTTGTGTGACTGGATGTTGTGTTGTTGTGTGACTGGATGTTGTGTTGTTGTGTGACTGGATGTTGTGTTGTTGTGTGACTGGATGTTGTGTTGTTGTGTGACTAGATGTTGTGTTGTTGTGTGACTGGATGTTGTGTTGTTGTGTGACTGGATGTTGTGTTGTTGTGTGACTGGATGTTGTGTTGTTGTGTGACTGGATGTTGTGTTGTTGTGTGACTAGATGTTGTGTTGTTGTGTGGCTGGATGTTGTGTTGTTGTGTGACTGGATGTTGTGTTGTTGTGTGACTGGATGTTGTGTTGTTGTGTGACTAGATGTTGTGTTGTTGTGTGGCTGGATGTTGTGTTGTTGTGTGACTAGATGTTGTGTTGTTGTGTGACTGGATGTTGTGTTGTTGTGTGACTGGATGTTGTGTTGTTGTGTAGCTGGATGTTGTGTTGTTGTGTAGCTGGATGTTGTGTTGTTGTGTAGCTGGATGTTGTGTTGTTGTGTAGCTGGATGTTGTGTTGTTGTGTAGCTGGATGTTGTGTTGTTGTGTAGCTGGATGTTGTGTTGTTGTGTAGCTGGATGTTGTGTTGTTGTGTGACTGGATGTTGTGTTGTTGTGTGACTGGATGTTGTGTTGTTGTGTGACTAGATGTTGTGTTGTTGTGTGGCTGGATGTTGTGTTGTTGTGTGACTAGATGTTGTGTTGTTGTGTGACTGGATGTTGTGTTGTTGTGTGACTGGATGTTGTGTTGTTGTGTAGCTGGATGTTGTGTTGTTGTGTAGCTGGATGTTGTGTTGTTGTGTAGCTGGATGTTGTGTTGTTGTGTAGCTGGATGTTGTGTTGTTGTGTAGCTGGATGTTGTGTTGTTGTGTAGCTGGATGTTGTGTTGTTGTGTAGCTGGATGTTGTGTTGTTGTGTGACTAGATGTTGTGTTGTTGTGTAGCTGGATGTTGTGTTGTTGTGTAGCTGGATGTTGTGTTGTTGTGTAGCTGGATGTTGTGTTGTTGTGTGACTGGATGTTGTGTTGTTGTGTGACTGGATGTTGTGTTGTTGTGTGACTAGATGTTGTGTTGTTGTGTAGCTGGATGTTGTGTTGTTGTGTGACTAGATGTTGTGTTGTTGTGTGACTGGATGTTGTGTTGTTGTGTGACTGGATGTTGTGTTGTTGTGTAGCTGGATGTTGTGTTGTTGTGTAGCTGGATGTTGTGTTGTTGTGTAGCTGGATGTTGTGTTGTTGTGTAGCTGGATGTTGTGTTGTTGTGTGACTGGATGTTGTGTTGTTGTGTGACTAGATGTTGTGTTGTTGTGTAGCTGGATGTTGTGTTGTTGTGTAGCTGGATGTTGTGTTGTTGTGTAGCTGGATGTTGTGTTGTTGTGTAGCTGGATGTTGTGTTGTTGTGTAGCTGGATGTTGTGTTGTTGTGTAGCTGGATGTTGTGTTGTTGTGTGACTGGATGTTGTGTTGTTGTGTGACTAGATGTTGTGTTGTTGTGTGACTGGATGTTGTGTTGTTGTGTGACTGGATGTTGTGTTGTTGTGTAGCTGGATGTTGTGTTGTTGTGTAGCTGGATGTTGTGTTGTTGTGTAGCTGGATGTTGTGTTGTTGTGTAGCTGGATGTTGTGTTGTTGTGTAGCTGGATGTTGTGTTGTTGTGTAGCTGGATGTTGTGTTGTTGTGTGACTAGATGTTGTGTTGTTGTGTAGCTGGATGTTGTGTTGTTGTGTAGCTGGATGTTGTGTTGTTGTGTAGCTGGATGTTGTGTTGTTGTGTGACTGGATGTTGTGTTGTTGTGTGACTGGATGTTGTGTTGTTGTGTGACTAGATGTTGTGTTGTTGTGTAGCTGGATGTTGTGTTGTTGTGTGACTAGATGTTGTGTTGTTGTGTGACTGGATGTTGTGTTGTTGTGTGACTGGATGTTGTGTTGTTGTGTAGCTGGATGTTGTGTTGTTGTGTAGCTGGATGTTGTGTTGTTGTGTAGCTGGATGTTGTGTTGTTGTGTAGCTGGATGTTGTGTTGTTGTGTGACTGGATGTTGTGTTGTTGTGTAGCTGGATGTTGTGTTGTTGTGTAGCTGGATGTTGTGTTGTTGTGTAGCTGGATGTTGTGTTGTTGTGTGGCTGGATGTTGTGTTGTTGTGTGACTGGATGTTGTGTTGTTGTGTGACTGGATGTTGTGTTGTTGTGTGACTGGATGTTGTGTTGTTGTGTGACTAGATGTTGTGTTGTTGTGTGGCTGGATGTTGTGTTGTTGTGTGACTGGATGTTGTGTTGTTGTGTGACTGGATGTTGTGTTGTTGTGTGACTGGATGTTGTGTTGTTGTGTGACTAGATGTTGTGTTGTTGTGTGGCTGGATGTTGTGTTGTTGTGTGACTGGATGTTGTGTTGTTTTGCTGGACTGATGTGTGTTGTTGTGTGACTAGATGTTGTTGTTGTGTGCTGGATGTTGTGTTGTTGTGTGACTGGATGTTGTGTTGTTGGTGTGTGTTGTTGTGTGACTAGATGTTGTGTTGTTGTGTGACTGGATGTTGTGTTGTTGTGTGACTGGATGTTGTGTTGTTGTGTGACTGGATGTTGTGTTGTTGTGTGACTGGATGTTGTGTTGTTGTGTGACTAGATGTTGTGTTGTTGTGTGGCTGGATGTTGTGTTGTTGTGTGACTGGATGTTGTGTTGTTGTGTGACTGGATGTTGTGTTGTTGTGTGTTGTTGTGTGACTAGATGTTGTGTTGTTGTGTGACTGGATGTTGTGTTGTTGTGTGGCTGGATATTGTGTTGTTGTGTGACTAGATGTTGTGTTGTTGTGTGGCTGGATGTTGTGTTGTTGTGTGACTGGATGTTGTGTTGTTGTGTGACTGGATGTTGTGTTGTTGTGTGACTGGATGTTGTGTTGTTGTGTGGCTGGATGTTGTGTTGTTGTGTAGCTGGATGTTGTGTTGTTGTGTAGCTGGATGTTGTGTTGTTGTGTAGCTGGATGTTGTGTTGTTGTGTAGCTGGATGTTGTGTTGTTGTGTGACTAGATGTTGTGTTGTTGTGTGGCTGGATGTTGTGTTGTTGTGTGACTGGATGTTGTGTTGTTGTGTGACTAGATGTTGTGTTGTTGTGTGACTGGATGTTGTGTTGTTGTGTGACTGGATGTTGTGTTGTTGTGTGACTGGATGTTGTGTTGTTGTGTGGCTGGATGTTGTGTTGTTGTGTGACTGGATGTTGTGTTGTTGTGTGACTGGATGTTGTGTTGTTGTGTGACTGGATGTTGTGTTGTTGTGTGGCTGGATGTTGTGTTGTTGTGTAGCTGGATGTTGTGTTGTTGTGTAGCTGGATGTTGTGTTGTTGTGTAGCTGGATGTTGTGTTGTTGTGTAGCTGGATGTTGTGTTGTTGTGTGACTGGATGTTGTGTTGTTGTGTTGTTGTGTTGTTGTGTGACTGGATGTTGTGTTGTTGTGTGACTGGATGTTGTGTTGTTGTGTGGCTGGATGTTGTGTTGTTGTGTGACTGGATGTTGTGTTGTTGTGTGGCTGGATGTTGTGTTGTTGTGTGACTGGATGTTGTGTTGTTGTGTGGCTGGATGTTGTGTTGTTGTGTGACTAGATGTTGTGTTGTTGTGTGGCTGGATGTTGTGTTGTTGTGTTGTTGTGTTGTTGTGTTGTTGTGTGACTGGATGTTGTGTTGTTGTGTGACTGGATGTTGTGTTGTTGTGTGGCTGGATGTTGTGTTGTTGTGTGACTGGATGTTGTGTTGTTGTGTGTTGTTGTGTGACTAGATGTTGTGTTGTTGTGTGGCTGGATGTTGTGTTGTTGTGTGACTGGATGTTGTGTTGTTGTGTGACTGGATGTTGTGTTGTTGTGTGACTGGATGTTGTGTTGTTGTGTGACTAGATGTTGTGTTGTTGTGTGACTGGATGTTGTGTTGTTGTGTGACTGGATGTTGTGTTGTTGTGTGACTGGATGTTGTGTTGTTGTGTGACTAGATGTTGTGTTGTTGTGTGGCTGGATGTTGTGTTGTTGTGTGACTGGATGTTGTGTTGTTGTGTGACTGGATGTTGTGTTGTTGTGTGACTGGATGTTGTGTTGTTGTGTGACTGGATGTTGTGTTGTTGTGTGACTAGATGTTGTGTTGTTGTGTGGCTGGATGTTGTGTTGTTGTGTGACTGGATGTTGTGTTGTTGTGTGACTGGATGTTGTGTTGTTGTGTGACTAGATGTTGTGTTGTTGTGTGGCTGGATGTTGTGTTGTTGTGTGACTAGATGTTGTGTTGTTGTGTGACTGGATGTTGTGTTGTTGTGTGACTGGATGTTGTGTTGTTGTGTAGCTGGATGTTGTGTTGTTGTGTAGCTGGATGTTGTGTTGTTGTGTAGCTGGATGTTGTGTTGTTGTGTAGCTGGATGTTGTGTTGTTGTGTGACTGGATGTTGTGTTGTTGTGTAGCTGGATGTTGTGTTGTTGTGTAGCTGGATGTTGTGTTGTTGTGTGACTGGATGTTGTGTTGTTGTGTGACTGGATGTTGTGTTGTTGTGTGACTAGATGTTGTGTTGTTGTGTGGCTGGATGTTGTGTTGTTGTGTGACTGGATGTTGTGTTGTTGTGTGACTGGATGTTGTGTTGTTGTGTGACTGGATGTTGTGTTGTTGTGTAGCTGGATGTTGTGTTGTTGTGTAGCTGGATGTTGTGTTGTTGTGTAGCTGGATGTTGTGTTGTTGTGTAGCTGGATGTTGTGTTGTTGTGTAGCTGGATGTTGTGTTGTTGTGTAGCTGGATGTTGTGTTGTTGTGTAGCTGGATGTTGTGTTGTTGTGTGACTGGATGTTGTGTTGTTGTGTAGCTGGATGTTGTGTTGTTGTGTAGCTGGATGTTGTGTTGTTGTGTAGCTGGATGTTGTGTTGTTGTGTGACTGGATGTTGTGTTGTTGTGTGACTGGATGTTGTGTTGTTGTGTGACTGGATGTTGTGTTGTTGTGTAGCTGGATGTTGTGTTGTTGTGTGACTAGGATGTTGTGTTGTTGTGTGACTGGATGTTGTGTTGTTGTGTGACTGGATGTTGTGTTGTTGTGTAGCTGGATGTTGTGTTGTTGTGTAGCTGGATGTTGTGTTGTTGTGTAGCTGGATGTTGTGTTGTGACTGGATGTTGTGTTGTTGTGTGACTAGATGTTGTGTTGTTGTGTAGCTGGATGTTGTGTTGTTGTGTAGCTGGATGTTGTGTTGTTGTGTAGCTGGATGTTGTGTTGTTGTGTAGCTGGATGTTGTGTTGTTGTGTAGCTGGATGTTGTGTTGTTGTGTAGCTGGATGTTGTGTTGTTGTGTGACTGGATGTTGTGTTGTTGTGTGACTAGATGTTGTGTTGTTGTGTGACTGGATGTTGTGTTGTTGTGTGACTGGATGTTGTGTTGTTGTGTAGCTGGATGTTGTGTTGTTGTGTAGCTGGATGTTGTGTTGTTGTGTAGCTGGATGTTGTGTTGTTGTGTAGCTGGATGTTGTGTTGTTGTGTAGCTGGATGTTGTGTTGTTGTGTAGCTGGATGTTGTGTTGTTGTGTGACTAGATGTTGTGTTGTTGTGTAGCTGGATGTTGTGTTGTTGTGTAGCTGGATGTTGTGTTGTTGTGTAGCTGGATGTTGTGTTGTTGTGTGACTGGATGTTGTGTTGTTGTGTGACTGGATGTTGTGTTGTTGTGTGACTAGATGTTGTGTTGTTGTGTAGCTGGATGTTGTGTTGTTGTGTGACTAGATGTTGTGTTGTTGTGTGACTGGATGTTGTGTTGTTGTGTGACTGGATGTTGTGTTGTTGTGTAGCTGGATGTTGTGTTGTTGTGTAGCTGGATGTTGTGTTGTTGTGTAGCTGGATGTTGTGTTGTTGTGTAGCTGGATGTTGTGTTGTTGTGTGACTGGATGTTGTGTTGTTGTGTAGCTGGATGTTGTGTTGTTGTGTAGCTGGATGTTGTGTTGTTGTGTAGCTGGATGTTGTGTTGTTGTGTGGCTGGATGTTGTGTTGTTGTGTGACTGGATGTTGTGTTGTTGTGTGACTGGATGTTGTGTTGTTGTGTGACTGGATGTTGTGTTGTTGTGTGACTAGATGTTGTGTTGTTGTGTGGCTGGATGTTGTGTTGTTGTGTGACTGGATGTTGTGTTGTTGTGTGACTGGATGTTGTGTTGTTGTGTGACTGGATGTTGTGTTGTTGTGTGACTAGATGTTGTGTTGTTGTGTGGCTGGATGTTGTGTTGTTGTGTGACTGGATGTTGTGTTGTTGTGTGTGTTGTGTGACTAGATGTTGTGTTGTTGTGTGGCTGGATGTTGTGTTGTTGTGTGACTGGATGTTGTGTTGTTGTGTGACTGGATGTTGTGTTGTTGTGTGACTAGATGTTGTGTTGTTGTGTGACTGGATGTTGTGTTGTTGTGTGACTGGATGTTGTGTTGTTGTGTGACTGGATGTTGTGTTGTTGTGTGACTGGATGTTGTGTTGTTGTGTGACTGGATGTTGTGTTGTTGTGTGACTGGATGTTGTGTTGTTGTGTGACTGGATGTTGTGTTGTTGTGTGACTGGATGTTGTGTTGTTGTGTGTTGTTGTGTGACTGGATGTTGTGTTGTTGTGTGACTGGATGTTGTGTTGTTGTGTGGCTGGATGTTGTGTTGTTGTGTGACTAGATGTTGTGTTGTTGTGTGGCTGGATGTTGTGTTGTTGTGTGACTGGATGTTGTGTTGTTGTGTGACTGGATGTTGTGTTGTTGTGTGACTGGATGTTGTGTTGTTGTGTGACTGGATGTTGTGTTGTTGTGTAGCTGGATGTTGTGTTGTTGTGTGGCTGGATGTTGTGTTGTTGTGTGGCTGGATGTTGTGTTGTTGTGTAGCTGGATGTTGTGTTGTTGTGTGACTAGATGTTGTGTTGTTGTGTGGCTGGATGTTGTGTTGTTGTGTGACTGGATGTTGTGTTGTTGTGTGACTGGATGTTGTGTTGTTGTGTGACTGGATGTTGTGTTGTTGTGTGACTGGATGTTGTGTTGTTGTGTGACTGGATGTTGTGTTGTTGTGTGGCTGGATGTTGTGTTGTTGTGTGACTGGATGTTGTGTTGTTGTGTGACTGGATGTTGTGTTGTTGTGTGACTGGATGTTGTGTTGTTGTGTGACTGGATGTTGTGTTGTTGTGTAGCTGGATGTTGTGTTGTTGTGTAGCTGGATGTTGTGTTGTTGTGTAGCTGGATGTTGTGTTGTTGTGTGACTGGATGTTGTGTTGTTGTGTGACTGGATGTTGTGTTGTTGTGTTGTTGTGTTGTTGTGTGACTGGATGTTGTGTTGTTGTGTGACTGGATGTTGTGTTGTTGTGTGGCTGGATGTTGTGTTGTTGTGTGACTGGATGTTGTGTTGTTGTGTGGCTGGATGTTGTGTTGTTGTGTGACTGGATGTTGTGTTGTTGTGTGGCTGGATGTTGTGTTGTTGTGTGACTAGATGTTGTGTTGTTGTGTGCTGGATGTTGTGTTGTTGTGTTGTCTGGATGTTGTGTTGTTGTGTGACTGGATGTTGTGTTGTTGTGTGACTGGATGTTGTGTTGTTGTGTGCTGGATGTTGTGTTGTTGTGTGACTGGATGTTGTGTTGTTGTGTGTTGTGTGTGACTAGATGTTGTGTTGTTGTGTGGCTGGATGTTGTGTTGTTGTGTGACTGGATGTTGTGTTGTTGTGTGACTGGATGTTGTGTTGTTGTGTGACTGGATGTTGTGTTGTTGTGTGACTAGATGTTGTGTTGTTGTGTGACTGGATGTTGTGTTGTTGTGTTGACTGGATGTTGTGTTGTTGTG
>NW_027428139.1:10000-22861 GCF_043250625.1 Sebastes fasciatus | reverse complement strand
TCTTAAAACGGCTCTGATACAACCGCACTAATACCACATCACGGCAGCTTTTTTAGAAGACCCGAGGTCGAGGTAGAAGCTGTGGGGTGATCGCTGCTCCTAAACTCTGGAACCAGTTTCCACAGATATATATATATATATATATATATATATACACACCTTCACTGACCTGGTACTCTTTAAATCTAAGCTCCAGACTGTTTTATTTAGACTGGCTTTTAATACCTACTGTAGTAGAACTGTGACATCTTCCTTCTGCTTTTTATGATTTTATGATGTTATGTTTTTATACCTGTTATTTCTTGATGTTAATGTAAAGCACTTTGGGTACCTTTTGGTTGTTGTAAAGGAATATACAAATAATACATGTTGATTGATTAATCCATCGCTGACACTATGTCCTGTCTGAGTGACGTCTTCAGTCTTCAGGAGGAACCGATAGACTGAGTAGAGACAGGTCGGAACATACTGAGAGACAAACATAGTAATGGTTTTGGGATATTTTATGGAGTTTGTGGGTATTCGTGGTTATTTAGGCAGGTAGGACCAGCATGCACCTGGGTGGGTTTTCACCTGAACAAGAGAGGCAGTGACGTCCGTGTTTTCTTTGTGCTTCGTTTGCTTGTTTTTAGGATAAATAAATCATCAGAAACACACATTGTGCAGGACAGAGGACTCTTTATGATGTTTAAAATGAATAAACCTCATGAGTCATGTTTAACCACGGCTTTATATTATTAAAAGAGTTCCAAAACCAAACGTATTAGTCCGTAACATCACGCCGTCTCCACCGCTGTGTGGTGACGGGAGCAGGAAGCGTCACTCCGGATCGCCATCTCCCACACGTCTCTTACTGAGAGGCACGTAGCAGCCGGCGGCGGCGGCTTCCTCTACGGCTCTCTTGATTGGCTGCCTGGTCAGAGGAGGCAGCGGGGCGTCCAATTGGCCGTTAGAACCGAACACTTCTCTGTGGATCTCCAGAGTGGCGTGACTCGGCTTCATGTTGACGACCTCACGGAGGCTCTCGGCTTGTTTCTGCAGCGTGTTGATCGACTGCAGATAAACAGAAATACACCAGTCAGTAAATCATCTGTATATGGATCCATCTGGAACGCTGGCTCAGGTGTGTTCAGGTGTGTTCAGGTGTGCTCAGGTGTGTTCAGGTGTGTTCAGGGGTGTTCAGGAGTGTCAGGTACCTTTATGACCTGGATGGCCTGTTTCACCATCCCAGGAGCTGCTGCTGATAAGTCCTTCATGATGCTCTCTGGAGAAACACACAACAACAGTAGAACCGTTACGCTGAACTAAAACACTTCACACAATCCAACCCACAGCTGATGGATTTCCCCCCAAATATCAGCTGGACAGAGGTTCAGGAATATTATTACACGGTTTAGTTAAAGGGCCTGTTAGTAAGAATCCTTAATGTGTTGTTAACAGCTTCACCTGTGTCCGTTAAGTCAACTAAAGTCAGCGTCCTGTTGCTGGCGCTTGTGCTCGCTCTACATAGACATGAAGGAGCATCGCTCAACACAGTGAGGAGACACACGTCAGCTAAAAGCACAACATCACTCTATATTTCAGCTGCTTGGCAGTAATGTTAGCTGACCAGACCAAGGTCTCTCCATGAATCAATGCTGATCCTAGTGTTGGCTTTTCCCGCCTCAGCCTCCCGACCGCGGCCGGAGGGAACGGGGGAGACGATAACGTTTCTCTCTGCGGAGCCCCGTCACTTCACAAGACACGGGAAACCTCTGTTGGTCTGGAGGAGCTGCAGCAGTTATTTCTGCACAAACGTCCACTGAACATTCACTAGATATTCTCAGAGCTAAACTAACTCTTCTGCAGTGTGGAGTGAGCAGCATGCACGTGAGAGGTGGAGAGAGAGAGAGAGAAGGAGCGTGGTGTGTGAGTGAAGGCAGGCAGAGGAGCAGAGGAGCAGAGGAGCAGAGACTCCGGTCCTGGAGACCAAAGCTACGGTCTCCCCCGCGTCCTCCGACCGCGGCCAACACTGTTTAACAGCTTCACTAGATACAACCAAGAGGTTTTGGTGCTTCACTGGAGTTTGTGTTGGAGTCTGAGTCTGAACAGCGGAGACACACGAGAGACCATGAGACACCGACCAGCAATGATTTATACCTGGAACAAGTTACTAACAGTCCTTTAATAATGTGTATGTATATAAATGATTAGAGGTAACTACCTTGACCAGGATCTTTGACCACCTCTTGAGGTTTGACTGCGTTCTCATACAGACCCTGAAAAACAAACACAGCAGACGTCAGGAAAGCTCCGGATGCTGCTCAGTTACCACTTTGTCTGTTTCAACTGTTTTCCACACCTTCCACCACATGGATATCCCCTCATGGATCATGAAGTTAAACCTGTAATAGGTTTTATAACTAAGCATCATGTAAGTGCAGTCTTCCTCCCACTCAGCTGTGTTTATTCCAGGAAACTGAGCACCGTCATGTGTGGATCATCCATCCACACTCTCCGCTGCACATTTACCAGCTCTGACTAAAGACAAAGCTACTGTGACACCCACCAAGAGTTTACGTTCAGCTTTGAGGGAGTGGACCACGTGAGGCAGGATCTGTCTCGGGTACGCACGGCGCCTCCTGGTGGTCTCAACGATGGTGTCATCTAGCAGGCTCCCCAGATCCAGAGCCTCGTCCTCCGCTGAGTGTGTTCGTGATGGAGGGAACAGAAACAGTTCATTAAATAGAGCTCTACTTTAATCAACATGAACAGGGATGTGATGGAAACCTCAAGCTCTTATTTGATAGAGTTTTGCAGCGGTATAGTGGATCACCTTCAACATCCGCTGCCTCCTCCCACGGCAGTCCGTTCACCAACACGTTGTCCTGAACAGCCGCCTCAAAGTTCTGCACAGACACAAACAGCACAGACATCAGCAGTTCACATCAAACACAAGAGTCCATAATACAGCTGCAATACTTCCTAAACTGTGTCTTAGTTAATGCACGTTTCTAGAGCTGCAACTAAGCATTATTTTTATATTATTAATTAATCTGATGATTCATAATTTGGTCTATAAAATAGTGAGGAATCCCAATTTCTTAAAGCTCAAAGTGACGGCATCAAATGTCACAATTTCTCAAAATTGAGAGTCTGTAATTAGGGAATATTTGGCAGTTTTGCGTAAAAGGTAAAACCAAATATCCTGTAAAACATACAGATTATGTGTATGAATGTTGACAGCAGAGCAAACATTAAAGGTCCCATATTATAAAAAAGTGACATTTTCATGTTTTCATTATTATAAAGCAGCTTAATTCCTATATAAATACTGTGAAAGTATCGAAACACTGAATCCACAGGCAAATACACACAGCCCGTATTCAGAAACTCTGCATTTGAAACAAGCTATCAGGATTTCTGTCCATTTGTGATGTCACAAATATACAATATTTAGACGCTTGACACAATTTTAAACGTAAACATTCTCAATGTGTTCCAGTTTATTCCTGGTTGCCGTGGATGTGAACACATGGACCAGAGCTGTTGCCTAGCAACGCAATTCTGTTGCAATTCCGTCAAAATGCTCTAAAACGGAGCGTTTCAGACGGAGGGTGAATACAGGTTTATTCAGACAGACAGGATGAGGAAAATAAAGTTGTTTTTTAACATTACAGCATTTAAACATGTTCTAGTAGAAACACAAAATACAAGTATGAACCTGGAAATGAGCTGATATGGGACCTTTAAGTACAGATTTTTGGAACTCTGCACACTTTATAATCTATATAACTTTATAAAACAACGCTCAGCGGTCTGTTGATACATAACTCAGTAACATCTGGATGTAAACAGAGACTATAACTCAGTAACATCTGGATGTAAACAGAGACTATAACTCAGTAACATCTGGATGTAAACAGAGACTATAACTCAGTAACATCTGGATGTAAACAGAGAGAGAGGGTATAACTCAGTAGCATCTGGATGTAACCAGAGAGAGAGGGTATAACTCAGTAACATCTGGATGTAAACAGAGAGAGGGTATAACTCAGTAACATCTGGATGTAAACACAGAGAGGGTATAACTCAGTAACATCTGGATGTAACCAGAGAGAGGGTATAACTCAGTAACATCTGGATGTAAACAGAGAGAGAGGGTATAACTCAGTCACATCTGGATGTAAACACAGAGAGAGGGTATAACTCAGTAACATCTGGATGTAACCAGAGAGAGGGTATAACTCAGTAACATCTGGATGTAAACAGAGAGAGAGGGTATAACTCAGTAACATCTGGATGTAAACACAGAGAGAGGGTATAACTCAGTCACATCTGGATGTAAACACAGTAACATCTGGATGTAACCAGAGAGAGAGGGTATAACTCAGTAACATCTGGATGCAAACAGAGAGAGAGGGTATAACTCAGTAACATCTGGATGCAAACAGAGAGAGAGGGTATAACTCAGTAACATCTGGATGTAAACACAGAGAGAGGGTATAACTCAGTAACATCTGGATGTAAACACAGTAACATCTGGATGTAAACACAGAGAGAGGGTAAAACTCAGTAACATCTGGATGTAAACACAGAGAGAGGGTATAACTCAGTAACATCTGGATGTAAACACAGAGAGAGGGTATAACTCAGTAACATCTGGATGTAAACACAGAGAGAGGGTATAACTCAGTAACATCTGGATGTAAACACAGAGAGAGGGTATAACTCAGTAACATCTGGATGTAAACACAGAGAGAGGGTATAACTCAGTAACATCTGGATGTAAACACAGAGAGAGGGTATAACTCAGTAACATCTGGATGTAAACACAGAGAGAGGGTATAACTCAGTAACATCTGGATGTAAACACAGAGAGAGGGTATAACTCAGTAACATCTGGATGTAAACACAGAGAGAGGGTATAACTCAGTAACATCTGGATGTAAACACAGAGAGAGGGTATAACTCAGTAACATCTGGATGTAAACACAGAGAGAGGGTATAACTCAGTCACATCTGGATGTAAACAGAGAGAGAGACTATAACTCAGTAACATCTGGATGTAACCAGAGAGAGAGGGTATAACTCAGTAACATCTGGATGTAAACAGAGAGAGGGTATAACTCAGTAACATCTGGATGTAAACACAGAGAGAGGGTATAACTCAGTCACATCTGGATGTAAACACAGTAACATCTGGATGTAACCAGAGAGAGAGGGTATAACTCAGTAACATCTGGATGCAAACAGAGAGAGAGGGTATAACTCAGTAACATCTGGATGCAAACAGAGAGAGAGGGTATAACTCAGTAACATCTGGATGTAAACACAGAGAGAGGGTATAACTCAGTAACATCTGGATGTAAACACAGTAACATCTGGATGTAAACACAGAGAGAGGGTATAACTCAGTAACATCTGGATGTAAACACAGAGAGAGGGTATAACTCAGTAACATCTGGATGTAAACACAGAGAGAGGGTATAACTCAGTAACATCTGGATGTAAACACAGAGAGAGGGTATAACTCAGTAACATCTGGATGCAAACAGAGAGAGAGGGTATAACTCAGTAACATCTGGATGCAAACAGAGAGAGAGGGTATAACTCAGTAACATCTGGATGTAAACACAGAGAGAGGGTATAACTCAGTAACATCTGGATGTAAACACAGTAACATCTGGATGTAACCAGAGAGAGAGGGTATAACTCAGTAACATCTGGATGCAAACAGAGAGAGAGGGTATAACTCAGTAACATCTGGATGCAAACAGAGAGAGGGTATAACTCAGTAACATCTGGATGTAAACACAGAGAGAGGGTATAACTCAGTAACATCTGGATGTAAACACAGTAACATCTGGATGTAAACACAGAGAGAGGGTATAACTCAGTAACATCTGGATGTAAACAGAGAGAGGGTATAACTCAGTAACATCTGGATGTAAACACAGAGAGAGGGTATAACTCAGTAACATCTGGATGTAAACACAGAGAGAGGGTATAACTCAGTAACATCTGGATGCAAACAGAGAGAGAGGGTATAACTCAGTAACATCTGGATGCAAACAGAGAGAGAGGGTATAACTCAGTAACATCTGGATGTAAACACAGAGAGAGGGTATAACTCAGTAACATCTGGATGTAAACACAGAGAGAGGGTATAACTCAGTAACATCTGGATGTAAACACAGTAACATCTGGATGTAAACACAGAGAGAGGGTATAACTCAGTAACATCTGGATGTAAACACAGTAACATCTGGATGTAAACACAGAGAGAGGGTATAACTCAGTAACATCTGGATGTAAACACAGAGAGAGGGTATAACTCAGTAACATCTGGATGTAAACACAGTAACATCTGGATGTAAACACAGTAACATCTGGATGTAAACACAGACTCACCGCCTGCAGCTCCTGCAGTAGAACCGTCTTCGTGTCTTCTGGAACATCTGGTTGTTCGTCCAGAACTCTCCTTAAAATCTCTTTGTATTGATTCATCTGCTGGATTACTCGCTTCTTCGACGTTACTTGTACTTTATAGTCCTGATTATCTTCATCAGCGGGTAGAGCTTCTCTCTCTGAAGGCTCCATCTCTGCCGCCAACTGCTTCACAGCTCCGTGACGCAGAACGAAACTTCCTCCCTCTTCTTCTTCTTGAGGTTTATTGGCGGTTGGTAAACCAGCTTATAGGTGCATTACCGCCACCGTCTGGTCTGGAGGAGTGGATCATTCTGCCTAATAATTACTATATCCCCAAAAATATATAAAAAATACAAATAAAATAAAAATAAAAATAAAAATATAAAAATATAAAATATAAAAACAAAATACAAAGAAAAAGAAAAAGAAAAAAGAAAAGAAAAAGAAAACAAACAACCTCATATTTTTCCAATCATATTAATTTGTCTAACATACTGAAATAATCTTCTATAACACTCATTTAGTGAGTTCCTTTGTAGAATATCTATTAAATCAAAGTGTACTTTAATCTCTTTCTTCCTCATATCTCTCACAATGCAACATGACATGCTCCACCGTTTCCTCTCGTCCACAGTTATTACATCTACCTGTGTCATGTTTACCTATTTTAAAGGGACTGTTTAACGGGGGAGACGCCGGAGTTTTGGTGGGAGACGATAACGTTTCTCTCTGCGGAGCCCCGTCACTTCACAAGACACGGGAAACCTCTGTTGGTCTGGAGGAGCTGCAGCAGTTATTTCTGCACAAACGTCCACTGAACATTCACTAGATATTCTCAGAGCTAAACTAACTCTTCTGCAGTGTGGAGTGAGCAGCATGCACGTGAGAGGTGAGAGAGAGAGAGAGAGAAGGAGCGCGGTGTGTGAGTGAAGGCAGGCAGAGGAGCAGAGGAGCAGAGGAGGAGAGGAGCAGAGGAGCAGAGGAGCAGAGGAGCAGAGGAGCAGAGGAGCAGAGGAGCAGAGGAGCAGAGGAGAGAGGAGCAGAGGAGGAGAGGAGCAGAGGAGGAGAGGAGGAGAGGAGCAGAGGAGCAGAGGAGCAGAGGAGCAGAGGAGCAGAGGAGGAGAGGAGCAGAGGAGCAGAGGAGGAGAGGAGCAGAGGAGCAGAGGAGCAGAGGAGGAGAGGAGCAGAGGAGGAGAGGAGCAGAGGAGCAGAGGAGCAGAGGAGCAGAGGAGGAGAGGAGGAGAGGAGCAGAGGAGGAGAGGAGGAGAGGAGGAGAGGAGCAGAGGAGCAGAGGAGGAGAGGAGGAGAGGAGGAGAGGAGTGGTCTGAACAGCGACCCGGTAGATTTATACGTGTAAAAAGTTCCATACAGTTCCTTTAAGTCTCAGTATTCCTGCCAGGTTCTGTGCATGTCGTCCTTAATGATAGTTTGAACCTCTGCTTTACTGAACGGTATTAGTATGTCAGTTAAGTGTCGTTTTAATGATTGTTTGGTCAATAGATCTGCATTCTCATGTCCGTCCCCCTACAGTGTGTGTGTGTGTGTGTGTGTATGTGCACAGTGTGTGTACAGTGTGTGTGTGTGTGTGTAGTACTGTGTGTGCACAGTGTGTGTGCTGCAGGAGCCCAACTGGCCTCTAGTCTGCTGCAAATCACAAAAGAGGAAGAAGAAGAACTTCCTGGTCCGCCTGCTAAATGTTTCCCCTGGATCAACCCTCACAGCGTCCTCAGAGAGTTCCACCTGGCTGTTGATGTTCACTGAGACAGCACTGGTCAGACAGTACAGCAGTGTTTCAGTCTAGTCTTCCCTCATAGCTCTTACTATTTAACGTTTAGTTTGATGGAGTTTGGCTTCGTTGACTGTCACTGTCATATATCAGCCCGGGAGTTTGAAGAGGTAAACACCAGCTGAACTAACCAGCTGAACAACCTCATTATGTAGTGTTAGTGTTGTTATAAAGAGTATGTGTTCCTCATTACAGCAGCTGTAGACGTTTGAAATGTGTATTAATGTCACTAATATACATGTGTAACTAATGATAAAAGCTGTAATTCACTGCTGTCATCTCACTACAGTTGATCACTACAGTCTTTCTCAGATCCTTTGTGTTTATCTGATGTCTGTTGTGTTTGTGTCTCTGCAGGATCTGGAGGATGTGATCCAGAGGAGCACAGAGGTCACATTCATTAACTACTTCATTAGTTCAAGACAACGGACATTAATGGAAGTTTTTATTGGACTTTATTAGTTGTAACTCACAGAAGACATTCCACAAATATGAACCATGATCTGCAAATGTTTCACTCTCCACAAACATGTATTTTTGTATTTGTGTTGTGTAAAGTCACATTCACAAAAATACAGGGCGATTTGCAAATAACTTACTCTGTAAATACGTTTTTAAATTCTGTAAACAAACAGGAGGGAAGTTGCAAATGTCACATGGCCCACAAATGCACAGGAAGTGATCTGCAAATGCGAAATAGATGCACAAATGTGTAGATATCACTTTACATGTAAACCTTAAAATACCTATTTACAGAGTAAGTTATGCGTATTTGCAAATCGCCCTGTATTTTTGTGGATGTGACTTTACACAACACAAATACAGAAACACATGTTTGTGGAGATAGTGAAATATTGGCAGATCATGGTTGACATTTGTAGAGTGTCTTCTGTAGGTTACAACTAATAAAGTCCAATAAAAACATCCATAGAACTGAATCACAATCCCTGCTGTCAATGCGTGTGAATGCTGAAATGAATTACAAAAGCATTGCTGAAAATGCAGAAATGTGAAATGACTTGCATAGAAACGATGAAGCTCAAATGCATCGCACTGCACTGCTGAAAAATCCTAGAAGATGAAATGTACAACTGGGAAATAAGTTGGAAGCTGAAGTGCATTACCTAAAGAGCTGAAATACATTGCTATAAAATCTGAAAGCTAAACTGTCCTACTGTCAAAAGTGGTAAATTAGATGTGAATTTCCTGAATAGGCTGAAAGAAGAAATGCTTTATATGAATATCAGACAGATGAACTGCATTGATAAACACTGAGAGAGACAGAAAGTAGTAATTGGGTGGAATAAACCTTTAAAACTGGTAGTCATAGTATTAGCAGCAGTATTAGAAGCAGCAGCAGCAGAAGACGCTGATATATAATGTTTACATACTCTGACAATTAGATCAGATATTAGTTCATTAGTTCAACATAATGGTAATTGATCACAATAACATAACCCTACTACAGGGCTGACACAATATCAGATTTTCACTACACAATTATTGTGGCCAATATAATTCACGATAACGATATTATTGCGGTATCTAATTTTTTTTTTTTAAATCAGTCAAATTCATCTTTAACTTTGTTTATTGTGCGTTTTGTCTCTTTTTTGGTGAATTAATTACACTGAAAACACGAGTGTAGGGAATCTGTAACCATAACTGGATCTATAAAATGATTTAGGAGGCGCTGAATTATTAACACAATATAAATACTTCATTTTTAAATACTTAGTTATTGTCAATACCTATATATATCGCGTCACCCGTCTACCACCGTGGCAGATAGGTACTCCTTATATTAATAATTATTACTATACAAAATAATAATAATAATAATATCAGACCCTGTATACAACATAAACAACAGTGTGTGTGTGTGTGTGTGTGTGTGTGTGTGTGTGTGTGTGTGTGTGTGTGTGTGTGTGTGTGTGTGTGTGTGTGTGTGTGTGTGTGTGTGTGTGTGTGTGTGTGTGTGTGTGTGTGTGTGTGTGTGTGTGTGTGTGTGTGTGTGTGTGTGTGTGTGTGTGTGTGTGTGTGTGTGTGTGTGTGTGTGTGTGTGTGTGTGTGTGTGTGTGTGTGTGTGTGTGTGTGTGTGTGTGTGTGTGTGTGTGTGTGTGTGTGTGTGTGTGTGTGTGTGTGTGTGTGTGTGTGTGTGTGTGTGTGTGTGTGTGTGTGTGTGTGTGTGTGTGTGTGTGTGTGTGTGTGTGTGTGTGTGTGTGTGTGTGTGTGTGTGTGTGTGTGTGTGTGTGTGTGTGTGTGTGTGTGTGTGTGTGTGTGTGTGTGTGTGTGTGTGTGTGTGTGTGTGTGTGTGTGTGTGTGTGTGTGTGTGTGTGTGTGTGTGTGTGTGTGTGTGTGTGTGTGTGTGTGTGTGTGTGTGTGTGTGTGTGTGTGTGTGTGTGTGTGTGTGTGTGTGTGTGTGTGTGTGTGTGTGTGTGTGTGTGTGTGTGTGTGTGTGTGTGTGTGTGTGTGTGTGTGTGTGTGTGTGTGTGTGTGTGTGTGTGTGTGTGTGTGTGTGTGTGTGTGTGTGTGTGTGTGTGTGTGTGTGTGTGTGTGTGTGTGTGTGTGTGTGTGTGTGTGTGTGTGTGTGTGTGTGTGTGTGTGTGTGTGTGTGTGTGTGTGTGTGTGTGTGTGTGTGTGTGTGTGTGTGTGTGTGTGTGTGTGTGTGTGTGTGTGTGTGTGTGTGTGTGTGTGTGTGTGTGTGTGTGTGTGTGTGTGTGTGTGTGTGTGTGTGTGTGTGTGTGTGTGTGTGTGTGTGTGTGTGTGTGTGTGTGTGTGTGTGTGTGTGTGTGTGTGTGTGTGTGTGTGTGTGTGTGTGTGTGTGTGTGTGTGTGTGTGTGTGTGTGTGTGTGTGTGTGTGTGTGTGTGTGTGTGTGTGTGTGTGTGTGTGTGTGTGTGTGTGTGTGTGTGTGTGTGTGTGTGTGTGTGTGTGTGTGTGTGTGTGTGTGTGTGTGTGTGTGTGTGTGTGTGTGTGTGTGTGTGTGTGTGTGTGTGTGTGTGTGTGTGTGTGTGTGTGTGTGTGTGTGTGTGTGTGTGTGTGTGTGTGTGTGTGTGTGTGTGTGTGTGTGTGTGTGTGTGTGTGTGTGTGTAGGTCGGGGTAAAGACTCTGGTTGCAGTAACAGAAGGAGTTCTCCCCAGACTGTATTTCATTATAGAGTAATAACTTCCCCTCTGTGTAATCTAAATTATATTTTTTCGGGTTTTTCTTAGATGCATTTACTGCATGCAGTAAATGCATTAAGAAAAACCCGAAAAATATACATTTAGATTACACAGAGGGGAAGTTATTACTCTATAATGAAATAAAGTCTGGGGAGAGATGCAAACTACAGATTTGTGAAGATAAAATAATAATTTGAAAACACCAAGGAGCTCATACAAACATGTCATCCTAGTGCAAAGTAAAAACAGAAAACAGCTAACAATGACCGAATCAAGAATCTCTACTGTCAGAATAAATGAATGAATAAATAATGGAGGAGCAACATGAAGAGGACCTGCTCTCTGTGTAGATATGAAGGACTCATTCTAAGCTGATGGAAACACAACCTTTCTTAGTTCCAGCTGATTATACACTAATGAAAACACAGTTCTACTAGTTGATCCCTCGTAATGTTACACACTGTTGCTTTAAGGCAGTGGTCTCAAACTCAATTTACCTGGGGGCCGCTGGAGGCAGAGTCTGGGTGAGGCTGGGCCGCATCAGGTATTCCACAAAAAAAGCTTTGTTAAAAAAAAAATCAATCTTCTCAAACGTCATTATTAACAGTTCTTTAACTTGAATGGGTTCTTCTGAACATGAACTGTCCTGAACATGAATGGAACATTGAAGAACATGAACGGTTCTTCTGAACATGGCCTCTATTGCGTCTCCCACTTTTCCTGATTGCCCGCCCCGGGAGCCATATACCCCGCTGTGATTGGTAGGTTCGTTCAGCCCGGGCTCGCGCAACAAAGGGACCTTCCACACACAACGCGGCAAACTGCCATTCACATAAAACTCGCGGGCCGAGGGCGCCTGGTTAGCTCAGTTGGTAGAGCGGGCGCCCATGTAACAAGACTTGGTCCTGACCGCGGCGGCCCGGGTTCGAATCCGGCCTGTGGCCCTTTCCGCATCCACTCTCTCTCTCCCCCCTTTCCAAGACTCTATCCACTGTCCTGTCAATAAAAATGAAAAAATGCCCCGAAAAAAATAACTTTATAAAAAAAATTAAAAAAACTCGCGGGCCGCACTAACATTAAACTTTCATATCAAGGTGGGGGCCACAAAATATCGTCTTGCGGGCCGCAATTGGCCCGCGGGCCGCGAGTTTGAGACCCCTGCTTTAAGGTCAATTAAAATCCCTTCTCTGTGTGGTTGAACTACCTCACATTCTGCCTGATCATTTAAACTGCTTGTTGTTAAATGTTACTTTAGAAGTGAATGTGTTTAGTATATTACCTCAGGGGTAACTTCACCTGTTAGACAGTATACAGTCTTACTAAAGTACAATCCTCTAGTGAAGTGCCAGAACCTCAGAACAGCACCGACAGTGAGAGCAGGACTGAATGTTCCTTCTCTCTGAAGTCACAGTGACTTGATGTGAAGAGTAAATAAATGTCCATTGTCCCGTGTCCAGCTGCTCTCAGCTGGACAGCTCCGTGTTTATTATCCAGGGTGT
>NW_027428139.1:0-5000 GCF_043250625.1 Sebastes fasciatus | reverse complement strand
GATCTGAGCAGGCAAACTCAGATCTCAGATACTGAGTTTGCCTGCCTGAGATCCTCAGGGTAGATGTCCTGACGTCGGTCGCATCAGTTCGTTATAATGATGAAATAATACTTATTTGAATACAGAGAGACAAACTGATCAGGCAGATCCCGCTGGAACACATCTGTCTAGAGACGGACTCTCCTGCTCTGGGGCTCGACAAGCATGTGAGTTTAAAATGATCAAACTCATCATGTTTACATCCACTGTGACACATCTGCATCTCCTCTGCAGATGTTGTTGTGTTAACCTCTTCCTGTCTCTCTCTCTGTCTCCCAGGTGAGGAACGAGCCCTGTAACATCGTCCTGTCCTGCCGCTACATCGCCGAGGTCAAAGGTCTGTCGCCACAAACTGTTCAGCTCGCCACCGCACAAAACGCACACAGACTTTTCCCTTTTAATGTTTCACGCTCACACGCACACAGAAGTACACGAGCTTCTGAAAGGTGAGGTTTGGCCTGAGGGAGGCGTATAGTCCGTATAGAGAGACAGGCAGAAACACATCTTCAAGGCAAAGATCAACACTTAATCATTGTTAATTAATAATTGAATTATGATATACTCGGTTCTCTGTTTATGGAAATAAAACACTGCAAGTTGAAGTATGTTCAGGTCCCTGAATGCATCGTGTGATCAGGTCCCTGAATGCATCGTGTGTGTTTGTTGAACCAGCTCGTGGTCGTCAGGCTGCAGCCGGCTACACCAGGTGTGATTTATCTGGAGGAGAACAGAGGCGTTACAGACGGGAGTCAGATTATTATGAAACAGTATGATCACATAATAAACCACCAAGATAATCACACATTATTTAAAAGTGTTGAATGACAACGCTGGAGATTTTCAAGCTTAAACCCATTAATTACAAATCATGTGTATCCTGCCAACGTGTTCTGTGATGTCTTAAACATAAATTGAAATTTCTGTTTTAACTTGCTTCTTTATCTGTTTATGTATTTATTTTTATACATTTTTTAATTAATTAATTTATTTTTGCATTTACCTTTTTATTTATTCATGTATTTTGTATTTTTTTTTTTAAATACAAAATAAATGCAAAAATTAATGAATATCATTGAAAATTAATCAAAACAATAATAACAAAAATAATAATAAACATAATAATAATAATGAATGAAAGGTATTAGAGGTATCTTTGTATTTATTCACTTATTTATTAACTCTTCTGTTAAATTTTTCCTTTCACTTTATTATTATTATTGTTGTTTTCATTACTTTTTTTATGTATTTATTTATTTTGTGTATTTATTTTTTATAAAATAAATAAATAATTCAAATTAAATACAAGAATAAATAAAAATATATGCAAAATAAATAAACAAATACAAGAAATAATAAAAAATAAATACATAAATAAATAAAAGGGAAAATTATACAGAAATGTAAATGAATAAGGAAATTAATGCAAAGATAAATAAATAAAAAAAGCTTATTAAAACAGAGATATAAATTTATGTCAGTTTTTATTAATTAATTAATTAATTAATTAATTAAATAATGGCTACATTTATTTTTAATATTATTTTTGTTACATTTAATGGCATTTATTTATTTATCTTCCACAGAGGGTGAAGGTCCTAGCAAATAAATAAAAAGTAACTTCCAATATCAGTTTTTCCACATACTTAATTTAAAGAAATAGACTCTCATCACTACTATAAATATATATATATATATGCACTAAACAAATATCCCAGCCTGGATTTGAGTTCTGTCATGAATAAAGCATGAAATAATGATACTTTAGAGATTATAAACTCATTTAAAGACATCAGGAGGATTCCAGTAAACTCTTACAGCTCTCTTCGTAGTGTCTTCTCTCCGGGAGCTCGGAGGGGGGAGGCCTGCAGCGATCGGCCGCCCTCCTCTGCGGTCCGGCGGTCAGAGCGGTGAGGAGGACCGGGCTGGTCCGCAGGTGACCCCGGTAGTGTCTCCTCTCGGTCCTCTCCCAGGCCTGCTGGGGGTTCCCGTCCACCCGACACCACGTCTCCCTCCGCAGGTTGAGCTCCAGCAGAGCCCGCTCTTCACCTCCGGACATCGCCTGGTTTTTCTGGGATGTATTTTTCTTTTCCCCCTTTAAGGGTATGAATTATCTAAAGTGATGCCAGGTTGTGATGCTGCCGTTTCCATGGCGACGGGAAACCTGAAGCTGTGTCTGTGCGTCCCAAAGATCCTCTATGTGTGGAAGGATGAGTCACTCTAACACACAACAGAGGTTCTTACTGACTTTTTAAAAGTTGGAGCTTTGAGATCCTACAAACTTTTATTTTCACATTTGTTGCCATCAGAATAAGCCTTTAAACTTTAATGCATCTTAATAAACAAAACACAGGTCAACAACAGACACGTGAAAATCAAGAAAGGCGTACTTATTGCACGCTTAACGCTTTGTGCATTATCGTGGCATTTATACCTTTTAGTGCGAACAGGCTGATAACACTCGAATCAATGCAAAAATATAATACATCTCATATGTCATGTGATATTATTAACATCTCCTTATTTACTCTTGCTAACGTTGACGAATCTTATTAATATGGTTTCTTTAAGGTGACAGGTTCACCTGTTGGAAAGTGTTTCCTGTGTGATGATGTGAAAGGATTCAGTACCTCATCTACTGAGAACAAATTCTTATTTTCCTCTTGGTACCTGAAAACAGAGACAGAGTGAGAGCTCTCGTCTCTCTCTCACTCCTCTCCTCTCAAACCACATCACCACATGAGGTCAGAGGTCATCTGATCCTCCTGAGACACACCATCGTACATCAGAAGGATTCCAGGTGGAAAACGTGATGTGTGTATCGTAGCCTCAGTAGAACAGGACTGACCTGTTATCACTCCTCACTATCAGGTGTCGGCCGTTTGATGCGGTTCAAATATTTATAGCAGCGTTTCCGTGTCCTTCTTTGGGCTCTTCATTCAGATGTTTGGAGTTTGGCGCCTCTCTCTGCAGAATAGAGAAATTAATATATTGAAAGGCTTTGCTAATAAGAAAAACAGCACTTTTCTACATTGCAGTGGTAATCACTGTTAACTTTAACCATTCTAGGGTTAAGGTGGTGTGTTTAGTGTTAATAGTTAAAGTGCTTTCCTGTGTTATTTGGAGCCTATAGTCGGGAATCATTCAGGTTTTAGGAGCCGCTCAGGATGCTCCTACGTATTATGCAAAATCTACAGTGAAGAAAATGTGAAGGATTTTGACTTAGAACTATGAAATCTTACATCATTTTGGTCTATTTTAGGTCTTTTATTCCACCCATATGGATGAAACAGTGAAATCCATGTATACATTAAGTGTGAACTTCCTGTGGGATCAGACCTGTTGCTGCTGCAGCGGAGTCCCACTGGGTCAACGGATGATTAGGATTAGAGCAGATAACGGTCTGAGCACATGGACGGGAGGATAACTAGAGTATCAGGACCAAGCAGCACCATTACAGACCTGAATGGGACCTGAATGGACCCTTATTGTCAATGTAGCTAGGAAAGCCATCCATCCTCTGAATGCTCTAGGTCTCTAGTCTGATCCATCCATCCTCTGAATGCTCTAGGTCTCTAGTCTGATCCATCCATCCTCTGAATGCTCTAGGTCTCTAGTCTGATCCATCCATCCTCTGAATGCTTTAGGTCTCTAGTCTGATCCATCCATCCTCTGAATGCTCTAGGTCTCTAGTTTGATCCATCCATCCTCTGAATGCTCTAGGTCTCTAGTCTGATCCATCCATCCTCTGAATGCTCTAGGTCTCTAGTCTGATCCATCCATCCTCTGAATGCTCTAGGTCTCTAGTCTGATCCATCCATCCTCTGAATGCTCTAGGTCTCTAGTCTGATCCATCCATCCTCTGAATGCTCTAGGTCTCTAGTTTGATCCATCCATCCTCTGAATGCTCTAGGTCTCTAGTTTGATCCATCCATCCTCTGAATGCTCTAGGTCTCTAGTTTGATCCATCCATCCTCTGAATGCTCTATGTCTCTAGTCTGATCCATCCATCCTCTGAATGCTCTAGGTCTCTAGTTTGTGGCTGTAAAGTTTCATGAGGCTGTGATTATCCTAGAGGTCACCACAGGTCATTTTATACAGTGAGGTCAATGAAATGTCTCCTATGGGGACTAACATCATCACACATGAATCCAGTTGGGCTCATTGGATCCACCAGAGTCTCAGCTTCACAGTGAGACCCAATTTATGGAACTCAACACTGAGTTGCTGATGCCTGTTTTTGCGGCGTGGTCCTGGGTGGATTTATTTATTGGCTTCATATCACAATATATTCCAGAAATCTGAAATGCAAAAAAACAAAATTCCCACATTAGAATAATTCACCTTATTAATATTTAGGCTACTTCTTATATTAATAATGTGGAGTTATAATAGGTCATATTTCCCAGTACAGGCTGTTGCGTCATGGAATCCCGGCTTCCACATGGACACCGATTATTCAGCATCCAGCAGCCAGGCAGGCAGAGAGAGAGAGAGAGAGAGAGAGAGAGAGAGGCAGAGAGAGAGAGAGAGAGAGAGAGAGAGAGAGAGAGAGAGAGAGAGAGAGAGAGAGAGAGAGAGAGGACAAGACACAACAAGCTGCAGCTGCTATTCTATTGGCTCAGCAGCATCGGAAGGCCTCGTGTCAGAGTCAGGCTGAACAAAAGAGAGAGAGAGAGAGAGAGAGAGAGAATGCATTTGATCATATTCCTGTTCATCTTGCCTTAACTTGATTTGCACCCTGACTTTTTTTTTTTCTTTCTTTATTTGTTTATTTATTTATTTTTTCTTTCTTTAATTTCTAATTTTTTTCTCTCCATTTGGTTTCATCCATATTTCATTTTATTTTATTTTGTTATGTCGAAACGGAAAAAAAACCTCCTCAACTAGCCGGCCATGATGCCTCAGCACCAACTGAGCTCCTCCTCCATCTCCAACCTCCTCCCTCCAACGAGCTATCAAAC